>NW_003558070.1:0-1186 GCF_000090795.2 Amphimedon queenslandica
ATTAAAAAGGCCAATAATGGAACTATTTTAATTACTTTACGACCAAAGTCATCCCTGAGCGGTAAGAGTGTTGAAACGGTTTTCCTTTAGTTTTACTATTGGCTAAATTCTTTACACTGACTACAACAAAGAATTTATGAAACATCTGTAAATTTTACTGTTTCTTTAGCTTCTTGACCTCCAAATGCAGCAAATGCATTTTAAACAGACTCACTTAATACCTGTGTGTGTAACTGTAAAAGTGATTGGCTTCATATTATGTTGTGTACCTGTGCTGCCAGGTCAACACTCATTTTGGAAAAACTAGTAAGTTGTATGTGCTCATATTCTGTCTTGGGTAAAAGGACTAGGGCACCATTAGATGATCCTGATTTCTGATATTGATCTGTCAGATGATCCTATAAAATCACATTACCATTGTTATGAAATAAACACTAAAATTTTATATTTATAACAGCATTTTTACCCATAGATTCCTATTCTTAGATGCCCAACAATTTCTTGTTGTTTTTAAGGGATGCAGGGGATCAGAAAAGAAGAAAAGGGGTCTTTCATCTAACTGAAGATATTTTTTGTCTGGTGAGTTAGTTTCCTGGCATCACTTTTGAATTTTTATTAATTTTCTATTAACCGACGCTGCATCTGCTGTAAGACCAATAACCTATTAAATAAATAAATAAATCCTTTTAGAAACAAAGTAAAGATTCACTTTGATAACAATTAATTTTGATTATAGTTTAAATCCAAATTCTTCAAGACGGTCATAGCATTCCAAAGTGGCTTAAAAACAAAAATTGCAGATAGTTTTCTACTGAAAAAAATGCATATTGAATCTGTGGATGATTAAAGAGTCCCTTCACCATGAGGGTGACCATTGAGTTTGCTAGCAAATCAAGAGGAACCATAGATTCTGAGACATGATTTTATAACAATTTTGTGGCCAATAAGGTTGGTGAATCGTACTAGCTCTCTTAGATATAAAGACATGTTTATTTATTATGTACAATACTTCTGTGTCCTGCATTTTATACCTGTGTGTTTATCATAAACTAAATCCTCTTTTAGATACATCTCATTCATTAACAGCATGATGCACTTATCTCTTTCCTGAGGCTCTTCAATATTTGCTGCACTACAAAGCTGAGAGTTAATTTCACTAGACCCCTGGACTTGCTTTGGCATAGTG
>NW_003558071.1:0-1186 GCF_000090795.2 Amphimedon queenslandica
CTGAATTGGAGGATAGCCTATAAGGACACTCCAAACCTTTAAATGAAATAAAATACAGTCACTATATCAGTATTATCATACTAAGACTTACTATTAGTAGTAGGGTATGGATTGCAAGGGAGAGAATAAAATACCACCTAAAAATCATAAATGTTGCTCTAAGTAATTGTGTATTGGCCCATTGTAGATGCATATGATCCGTGTACCTTGATAGTCTGTGCCATTTTGTTTCTGTTAGCTTAAGCATGACTGGATGGGTCAACAGATCAGGATAATTTGCTATTAGAATAGCCTCAAACTATAAGAGTGTGCAGCATAATGGAAGTGACTCATATAGCTTACTGGTGTCTTGGTTTTACAGCGCTGCGACTCAATTCTATTCAAGTAATATTCCTGCCTCCTTTCATCAGAGAACACTTGATGGAGTTGATCCAATGCCAACAGTGCCTGTCATTTAAAGTACATTGTGATTAGATTAATGATAGCATGAAGACTGTTCTATGTCTTACTGTCTGAGGCATATGTATGATCATGCTAGTTAGTGCTGGAAACCCATTAATATCATATACGTCGCAGCGTGAAGGAGGTCTTGCTTTTAGTGTGATTAGGAAATGGACGGCTTCAGTTCGATCTAAATCAGCTCCCAAATGCAACGGGGTCCTGCCCTCATTGTCCACACAGTCTTTATCATAAGGAGCTAAAAATAAGAATATTAGTAAGAACAAAATCATAGTATGTACCATTGTATTTTATTATAAGTAAACGAAGTGCATCTATTGATGAAGCCCTGACAGCATAATGTACTGCAGTTTGACCTTCTTTAGATCTCAAATTCAAATCAGCTGCATAAAGTTAAAAAAAGTGAATTAATACAGGGCATCATTTATCATTACCTCCATTTGATATCAAATACTCAATCATGTCCGTGTGATTGAAGTATGCTGCAATGTGTAATGGAGTCCTATCCTTGAAATCAAGAGCATTTGGATCACAACCATGATTTATTGCAATCTCAGCCACAGAGCAATCCCAGCTAGCAGCAATGTAATGCAGTACTGTTGATAGTGTCTCATCTGTGAAAGGAATGGAATAAGTTAGTAGCAAATTTTCTGTAAAATTATTGTCACATATGCAAGTATTTAATTAGTTGCTATCAAAATTGCTGGTGCTAATGTCATAATTTTTA
>NW_003558072.1:0-1185 GCF_000090795.2 Amphimedon queenslandica
TGAAAGGCAGTCCTCATATTTCAGATTATATTAGAGTGACTGTTAGCTATGCCATTATACCATCACTGGCCACTGTTCACTTGGGAGCTAAGATATGCTTTACCACACACCTCACTGAAGGTAAATGACACCCTCCTCCTCATACATTGCTTGTTATAACCTTCACCAACTTACTGTAGACATTAGAGCTATAAGTTTTTCTTGGTTCTGCCTACAAATGAACAACCAGTTCATCACTTAGACCAACCATGCAACTAATATTAATAACCATACATAAAGCATAATATTCTAGTGTGTACATAAATTTAAAGGTACAACTGTAGCTTCCAATTACCTCTTTTTAAGCAGAGCCTTTGACTTTGCTATAATAATAATATATTAATGCACTGTCTTTTATATCTACTGTGTGTTATTATCAGTGCTGTGACTATTATTCTCTCATTGTATTACATGTACAGATCATCCTGATAGTAGTTGGGAGGCAGGTGGTAAAGGAGTCATACAGTTCAAGGACGGCACTAGTGTAGCTAGAGCCGTTGGTACTGGTAGAGCTGTAGTCTATCATAAAGTGGAGGGAATGGTGGATACTCATACTGAAGTGAGCAGAATAGAATAGGAAGGAAGGGAGTATAAAATATAATTGTGGTGTAATTGTGTTTTTCTGTTTTGATTGTTTTTTTGTGTTACAATTTCTTTTTTATTTTATCTCAACAGATATCTGTTGCTACTGTTAAACGTGTGTTCATCAATGTTTCTTCTTCTCTACCAGTCTTCACTAATGCTCATCGGCTGGAAAACCTAGGGCATTACCTGGTACCTGTTGAGTTCAAGGATGAACATAATGACTCTGATTTTACACTATTACAAGCTAGCACTGACAAGAACTGTCTTAGTGAGAATCAGCGAGTGAAGGATTGTGTGGCTAACGGGGAAGAGAGAGGCAGTCCTGGTCTATTGTACCTCCAACAAGTCTCTTTTGATTGTATTCTTGAGCTACGGAACGAAGGGAACCTCCTGCCCACGTCCAATTACATCATAGCCCGCTCTTATTTTGATCCCCTCACAGGTTCCAGTGCCTGTCAGTTGCTTGAGGCACCAGGTGATGCTGAGAGTTCTAAATCCCTCTCTCTCATGGCTGGCCTTCTCACTCAGTTTGAGGGTGAAGGCTAGAGACTTTGATTCTTC
>NW_003558073.1:0-1185 GCF_000090795.2 Amphimedon queenslandica
GGAGTAACAATTTTTATGTTTTTAAATTTTTTTAATTTTTGCTTTGCACTTTGTCCTTGATCAAGAACTGAGAGTTTCAAGCTTTTAATAATTTTATTTTGTCTGTCTACTAGTAGTACTACAGCAATCAGGACATATGGTGTATGGTTTTTGCTTTCTTTTGATGAGGGAATCCCATCAAATGGTCACTAAGTTTGGCCAAGAGTGGTAGTGTATAATAGTAGAATTACTATATCTCTATATAAGGTAAGACTGGTAGCACTGAACAACTAGCTGTACCCACTACTAAAAAGACATAAATCTGGTCAAACTAGATAAACATGTTTATAAGGAACTGGTTAGTCTGAAGATTATGAGAATAAAAACAATTAAAGACACAGCAATGATATGCGGTGTTTATCTTATACAGTATCAATGATCTATTGTTCAGTTTAGTCAATTGCAATGAGCAAAGACTAAAAACAAAATAAGACACAGCAATGATGGACAGTGTTTATCTTATACTGTATCAATGATCTATTGTTCAGTTTAGTCAATTGCAACGAGCAAAGACTAAATATTGAATTATTGAATGAATTAATGTCAAGAACATGCCAAGATACAACGGAACAGCCATGTACACAAGATTGAACAGCATTTTACTCATCAAAGAGAACTGCTAGACACAAGAATGTACACTTACCACAGCATTACATCTGTCAATCCAATAAATGCTACTGATGTGAGGCCCTTGGACATTTGATTTGCATCATATAACGTGTACATGCATGGAGTTATCACATTACAGTAAGTACAGTTACACAGTTGATAAACACTGAGCTCAATGTAACTGTTTAATGTGTTAATTGAGTGAATAATGAGCTGCTAATAGTAACAGCACCTCATACACAGTAGGATGAGTGTGTGTGATCATGGTGTGATACAAGAGTGCACGGTGAATTAGATGTTTATCGATTGAGAAGTTAAAGCAATAAAAACAAGGAAAGAAGGAAGAGACAGACAAACAATTACAAAGTGACTGTACTGAGGCATGTAACCACAACCCAGCCCTCCAATCACAAACACAGTGAAGTATAGTTTAAATGAAGTATTGAACAGCTACTGTATACCCATAGATAGTGCCTGACAGTTTATTATTACGATAAAGACTGATGTTAAAAGTAGTGTGTTATGAACTAACTTGGT
>NW_003558074.1:0-1185 GCF_000090795.2 Amphimedon queenslandica
TTCAGGTCCAGGAGCCAGAGCTGCAGCCGGAGGTATTGTAATGTTCAGTAGTATTGAGTTGACATAAAAATCAACATATCTGTACATCAAACTATCTTTGAATTCTTTTTGATAATCTTTAGCATCTGATGATACATACAGCAACTGAGTATGAGTGTGTGAAGAATAAAATAGATAGTATAAATACATGTATATTAATTAAATATTTAACTACTGTATAAGGTGAAATATTGCTAGCAGGAATTAATAAAGGCAGATTAGTCACAAAAATAAAACCACACCAATGATTTCATTACTTGTTTGTATCGACTAATGATGAGTATCTCTCTTAGAGTGCCTCCTACATCACTAATATCATTGACTGAAGTACCACCCTGGCGATCCTTCTCCCCCATTACTATTCTCATACATGATGAATTGATAATAAATACCTAAATTAAGAAATGGACCAGATCAATGGAAGGAGATAAATATAAATGACAGTATATCCTTCCTCTTACTTCTCCTATATGTTGTTTTAATTCTTCAATAGTCCAACCTAGCTCTCCTCTCACTAGTTTAGCTAGTCCTACTTCACCAGTTAACAGATCAACCACTGATACCTTTAGATTAATACCTGCACCATCAAACACATGTATATGTGTAATCAGAGGTGTTGTCATGGTAACAAACCACACTCACCTCCATTATTGTATTTCTTAAAGGTTTCATTTTCTTTACGAGTTTCTAAGAATAATGCAAAAGAATGATAGGGTCTAGCCTCACTCATGATCTGTCCAATAGTTTGATGTTGAAACTAAATTTAATAATAAGATAAATGTAACAATAGGATAGATAAACTTACCTCATCAAAGGACTGTTCCATTACTTTCCTCCAGTAATTATATTCAACTAAACGACATGTCTCAATAGGAATATGAGGAGCTAATTCCATTAACTGATAACGAGAAATGAACAAAAATGAAACAATAAACAGATATACATAATAGATCAATAAACCTCATAAGCTTTATCCAGTACACTGGGTAGTAATTCATCTTTATGAACTTTAAGTTTTGACTCCATTAATTTACCAGTAACAGGATGATTACAATATAATGAGAACTTTAAAAAATATAATTAAGTAGATGAGCATTATAATATCGACTGTCTCACTCTTACTTCACTTATATCTTCTTCAATTTC
>NW_003558075.1:0-1185 GCF_000090795.2 Amphimedon queenslandica
GCAATTAAGATCAGAGCGAATGATCAAGAATAGAGCAAAAACGAAAATGTTAAACGACACAGTTGTCTATCGCAACTTTGCTCATGCGTATTTAATTTCGAAATGGTGTCTGAAACGGAGAGGGGTGTGATAATTTACGCCCAAATAATAATTAGTTCTTAACCTTAAACTAAGTACGATAATAAAAGCACTAGTCTTATCCTTAAACCAAGCCAAAAGGAATGGTGTCAAAGCCATTTTAAGCCATTCCCTATTTTAAAAGATTTCCGTATTGATAGAAGATGAAAGAAGAAAAAGTCTAAAGAATTTTGCAGCAATTTGAATTTGGGCCTATTCTCCAGAATTGCTCCCGTTACATCACCTGTCACTTTAAATGTACCATGAGAATTGCTCAGTGAAGGAGAACTCAGTTAAGTAACTACTAAGGCTTTACAATGTAAACTAAAAGAGTTATAAGCGTATGAAAATTGCAAATTTGGTGGCCATTTTAAAAAATCAACCTCAACCATAGATATAGGCTACCGCCTATATGATATTTTGTCTAATAATGAGTGAGCGTATGAAATGCACCGCCTATGCTACAAATGTGATGTGTCACTGTGGTTTTATTTTTCTCCCTATGGTTTTGACAGACATTTGTTATACAAAGCAACATATTGGACAGCTAAATAAGCTAGAATTCAATTCAACTGTCAATGTAGTCTGGGCATTGGCCTGGGAGCTCGCGGCAGGGACTTACAGGTACAAAGCCAAGGAATGGGGAGTCCAGACAACTTTAGATTGAGGCACAGACCAATAATCCATGCAAGTTGAGTTCACTGCTTTCCTTCTGTGTTTAAATCAATTGTTGTCTTAACCTCAACGCCTAAATAAGATGGTCGGGGAAGGTAAGATTGACACACGGGGCTTTGAGCAAGCGCAGAATCTCTTTTCCTGACCTAGATTATACCCTTTCAGATATTATAGTCTCAAAATAAATTAGATATGTCAACCTAAAGCCTAAATCTGTTGATAAATTACGTTTTTCTGAGTCTCCTGTCCTCCATTGCCTTCATTTCACTGCAAGGTGTAGATGTGTAGTAGTACTGAGCATGCGCATCGGCACACGCCTTTGACATGCCCACTCATTATCACCCATGTTGATAACACCCCCGCTACAGGATACGTTGAATTTGTATGACCTCA
>NW_003558076.1:0-1185 GCF_000090795.2 Amphimedon queenslandica
TTTAGCAAGTAATCACAACACAATAAACACACCATGGGATATGATTATTAAGTACAATATAGACTATACATTATAATACATGGTACATTTATTACACATTACCTATGATACATTATAATACTATAGTCTGTCTATTATCATTTAACACTACTATTCACTATTAATATAAAGTTATCATAGCTGGCTATCATTAATCCTATTAGGGAACTTACAGATACAATAAAATGAAAAGTCCAATTTACATTCCCTCTTTCCTTATCAGTTACATATAACTGTACATCTACTGTATAGAATAATCACTTTAGGCTCTCAATAAGTATAATTACTTACTTGTTGATTGAAATCCAACAGTTATGTTGCTAGTAGATCCATTCCCAGCTTCATTAGTAGTTGTAATGTTAAACAGATATTGTTTATTGGTTGGGTTCATTGGACAGTAAGTGTAGTTAGTGATAGAGTCATTAAGGTACTGTTGATCAGTTCCTACACTGATTATATACTGTACTGTTAGTCCTGGTAGTGTGAATGGAGGATACCAACTGATAAACATACAACAAGAATCTAACTGATATCCTGTTAAACTACTGACACTATCAGGTGGACCTGGGAATGATAACAAAAATTGTTCAATTGACTAGCTGATACAAATGATGTACAAGTAAAAGTGTAAAACAATACAAACTAGATGAATGCTTGAGTACAGTCACTCCATTAATCAACATTATACTGACCTTGTACATATAGATATGCTGGTTCAGTGGTAGCTCTATTGGGTACTTGGCAGGTAACTTCTGTACCATTTACTTCACTTGTTGCTGTTAGACTGAGTGATGCCATTCCACCAGAGGATAATTCTGAACCAACAACTGATGGATAAGTAACAAAAGCAGGAAAATATTGAGGAGCATTAATAGCACATTTAAATGTCACATTATCATTGACATATGCATATTGTGTCTCTGGTACAATAGTGAAGAAGAAACTTCCTGAAACTATAAACAGTATAAAAGAGTAAATTTAAAATTGCTTACCATGAGTAATAAGGAAAAAAACATTTATTAGAGAAAGTAATATTTTCTTCATACTAGTAGCTTCTGCTAGCTAAAAAAGTGATTCAACAACTTCGCTTGCTCTAGCTTATATAGTTAATGTAAACTTCGTCTAATAATAAATTAACTATAATCT
>NW_003558077.1:0-1185 GCF_000090795.2 Amphimedon queenslandica
AATAAAAGTCTCCTAAACTCCCTCTAGATCTAACAGTGATTATAAGTTATCATTATTGGAGCTTACCGATCTTCTACGACAAATAGAAAGCACATCAATAAATCTCAGGAGCAACAGGAGAGGAGATTAGGATCAGGAGACTATGTGCCCTAGTCTTTAGATGGTCCCAGATAGCCTAACTGCTGAAGTACAGTTTGGAACATCAGAAGGTCTTGAGTTGGAATTCTCTATGGGATTTTTAACGACCTGGGGGCGTAGCCCCCAGGTCGTTCCTATAATTGATTTCACCCACGTGCGATGTTTGTATATATATATATATATTTGTATGTCCACACTTACATTTCTTCTATACATGTTGTATTGGAGAAATAACAAAATTCATAAGCCTTAGCAACCACCCGCCCACGCTCCTTTACGTAAGTGGGTGTGGTCACGGCAAGCAAAATGGCGGCTTACATATAGGACAAAGTTATAAGCTTTCTAACAGCGAGAGAACATAGAGATACAGTCTCAAGACCTTTCTTGAAGCATTAGAAGGTAGAGAGAACCTCTATAAGTTTTAATAAGAACCCAGTTGTACTTGCAAGGTGGTGAAATCAATTATAGGAATATTTTTACACTGTTACGCCTGTTGTTTTTTTTTTACTTGAATTTTTTCCCTGTTAAGAAATAAATGCCCGGGCATTTAATCAAGCAAATACGGTATACATGTATATATAAATAGAGAGTAATCTATACAATTTTTGAATGGTTAACTTATAAACTTAACCCTGTCTTAAACTATCAATACTGTATAGTGGGAAATTTTGGAGGGAATTAAATTTGGTGAATTTGGCGTTTTGATAGCCATCCGCCAAAATAAAATCCGCCATTTTAAGCCATTATACGCATACTCAATGGCACGTGGCCACTAATTCACCAAATTAAAATCTGCCATCACTGATTCGCCAAATCTTAGTCCCTCCAAAATTTCCCGCTATACGGTATAAACAATTAAACATTTGACTCATTCTAAACAAGCAAGGATATACATGTAGTAGTAACAGCTAATTAATTGAAGTTAACTCCACATGTTGCAATTGTTCTAGTGACTTAGAGAGGCCCCCATGATGTTGCATTGAGTATTATGCTCGTGAATATCATTTGCATCTCATTACATTATTTTGTCAATAATCATGTTTTACA
>NW_003558078.1:0-1185 GCF_000090795.2 Amphimedon queenslandica
ACACACACCCTCTCTTCTCTTACATGTATGTGTCCCCTTTCTATTCCTTCTCTTATGTGTTCCCTTTCTATTCTCTGATCAGATGCAAGAGGCTGAGGTTCAGTTCTTGAGGGAACAGAATGAACTACAAATAAAGAGAGCTAAAGATCTCAGCAACATTGAAGTATATCATTTTGTGTGCTGCTATTGTGCTTTCAATATAAGTCTTACTGTATTATTATTATGATAATTTATGTCAATCTATTATAATAGGTGTCTAAGTTCAGTACATTGATTAGTTCTATGGGTAAGCAGACTATATCCCGTATTGCTAAAGCTGGACCAGAATCAAAGGTACACACAGTCTTGATGCAAGGCAGCAGGTCTTATGATGGCAAAGCATGCTGTCATGTATAGTATAAACAATTTCATTGGATCATGTACTAAAATAGATCATTAGTGTCTGCATAATTGGTCTGACAGTCATCACAAACTATAAGGAGTGTCTTTACATTAATATTCACTGTTGTGATGAGGGTTCATGCAGTGCCTTTATATGAGATAGGAGTCATTATAACTAATGCAGTCCATCCTTTAGTTTGTTCACATTGGTTTCTATTGATTACTCATGATTCTTCTCTCCTCCTCTAGACTTTGCTCATTTAGAGGCTGGACTCATACCACCGCCTTTCATACCCAATGTAAGGACCAGTGCTATTGTAATACACTGTATATTATATAGAAATTATCCATTACATGTACATGTATACATGTAATGGATGTTTTGTAATGGATGTTGCATGTAATGTTTGTTTGTCACTTGAGGCCATTTGTGATGTAGCCATGTACATGTATATGCTGTAATCTTGTTGAATGTATGAGTATAAATTATTTAACTTTATATTCAAAAAATAGAAATAAGTTTGTTGTTTTTAGCAGTTAAAGACTTGCAAGTTTAATTGGTTTATGTCACATATTTTTGAGATATTTTTTGCAAAATTTAGTACATAATACATGTACATATGCAGTGCATAGTTTTAGTATTAATCCTAATTATTATAATAAGATTAATTAAATGATTATTATTCTTATCTTAACCCCTCAGTCCAGAGCAGTCTATGCTAAAGATGTGTTAGATATTGACCAGTTCTCCTCAGTCAGAGGAGTAGAGATTGAGAAAGCTGACGAAGACTTTGCTGACAAGTT
>NW_003558079.1:0-1185 GCF_000090795.2 Amphimedon queenslandica
ATCTTGAGTGATCTTGTTATTATGCAGGTTATTCTTGGATCTTGCATTCATGAATGATCATGTAATCTTGAGGGATCTTGTCATCTTGTATGATTTTGCTCATTTTTCAGTGATCTAAGCAAGATTAACTAAGACAAGATAATGTAAGAACTTTCAGTTTTCAAGATCATGCCATATCTTTCTTTCAAAGTCATGATCATGCAAGACCTTATGGGAAATTTTTGTGATGGCTCTTAAAGGTGCTCTCTGTCATTGAGTGTGATGGACCTTCCAGGGTCTCTATTTGAATAGGGCTAAATCTTTGCTGTATGTCCCTCCTAATAGTGATGCAAGTGTGAATGTGCTTCCTTTTGAAATTCCTGTGACTCAGGAGGGCTTTGTCTTATTAGGTGCACCAATAGGATCTGATAGTTTTTGCAGTTTTTATGCTATGAAGAGAGTGGATAAGATTAAGGGTATAATTTCTCTATTCCCAGATTTGGGTGACTCTCAGGTGGAATTTGCTCTTCTACGTTCTTGCCTCTCATTACCTAAGTTTGTTTTTCTTTTACGTACTTGTCCCTTGCCAGTTATTCAGGATGCTATCACTGCTTTTGATGGTGTGATTAGGTTGGCTGTATCTGAGATTATTGGAGCTCCTTTGTCTAGTTGGTCATGGCTTAAAGCTACACTCCCTATTTCTCTTGGAGGTATTGGTATTCGCAAGGGCGTAGCTAGCATAAGGCTAGGGTAGGCTATAGCCTACCCTAAAGTTCAGAACTCAGAATTGAAGTTTAGTAGTTTACCTATATTGAGTTTCTGCCTTATCTTTAAGTTTTTTGAATGCTCACCTTAGTTACCTATGACCAAATATTAAAGAAGTTCAGCGTAGCTGTCTCAACTAGCAGTTACTCACTCAGCCACTTTTGAAACAGGAGAAAGCAGCCATTTTAGTATTAACTTAAGGTGTAGTCTTTACATAATTAACTTAATTAATTAGCTAGCTTAATAAAAAGTTAACTACAATAACTAGTTAAGTAATGTCATCTGCAAAGAAACAAAAACTTCTAACTTCATTCTTTAGGTAACATTTGTCAATTTTTAATGCAAATTTTAGAAGTATATTAGTAGTCAATCCCAGCCATGTATTTGTACTGAAGTTGAGCATGAGGAGATTGAAGATGATGATCTAGTAAATGATGATGT
>NW_003558080.1:0-1185 GCF_000090795.2 Amphimedon queenslandica
AGAGAGAGAGAGAGAGAGAGAGAGAGAGAGAGAGAGAGAGAGAGAGAGAGAAGGAGAGGGAGAGAGACAGATAGACAGACAGAGAGAGGGGAGCCACACATATAGAATTATTATCAATTATATCAATATAGCTATCATTAATCTCAATAGCTATTAAAAGTTATTAATAGTTATTAACCTGAACACTGGTGCGTGATTACCCCAGGTAGGTGCTGGTACATATATAGTCTTCTGATGGGGAAAGAACTTTGCCTAATAATAAAATAAATAAATAATAAATAACTGTATTATTATTATTACATGTTAATATTCAGCTTACAAGGAATAAAGCAATGATTCTCAATGCTCCAGTACCACCAATGGCTTGAGCTGACACATACTAAAGAGAAGGAAAAAGAGAATATAATGACACATACATGTATAATATATACCGTATAGGGGTTATGTTTCACTGGAAACAAATTTTGCTAATTTCTCGTTTTTATTAAATTTACAAAATCAAATTCCACAAAAAGGTATGGCACGCTAGGAAAAATGGCTGCAGAAGGTAAGACTTGCAAAAATTTATCCAACAAATGGCAAATCTGAACAAATTCGCGAAATTTTATACCAACAAAATAAAACCACTATACATTTTTTTATTTATTATATTTTTTTATTTTGCAACTGAGATTATTTATTATTATGATGGTGATGGTATTGACTGACTATACATGTAGTTTACTGATGCAAGTTACCGTATAGTGGATAATTTTGGAGGGGATTAAATTTGGTGAATTTGACATTTTGATAGCCATTTGCCAAAATAAAAATCCGCCATTTTGAGCGATTATACGCATGCTCAATGGCACGTGGCCACAAATTTGCCAAAATTAAAATCCGCCAATTACCAAAATTTAGCAATTCGCCAAAATACGGTAGCTTTTTATGACAAGAGGTTGGAGAGAATAACTGAAGGGGGTGGAGCTAAGACTGAGCCCCTTTTCCTCAGGAATAGCTATGCTAATCATTAAACATTCTGTCTATTTTAATAATAGAGGCCTTGGGACTGTAATGTCCCTCCAAAAATTGAAATAGATTTTCTTCTATAACATGTATCACTTGAACTTCCTTAAACAGTTCAAGCATTAAATAGCTAATAACCTTACAATAGCATTGTGGGGTGCAAGCCACACTTCCTGTCTG
>NW_003558081.1:0-1185 GCF_000090795.2 Amphimedon queenslandica
TGAACGTATCAGTCCAAATACGTTACCTTGAGAATCAAGGGCAGTGCCATTAGGCTGCTTAAACTGACCTAGTGCTTTTCCTTTTGAGCCAAAAGAATCAAAAAATGAGTAGTCCCGATTGAGGATTTGAATGCGATGATTTTTAAGATCAGCAACATAGACTTTACCAGTATTTTCATCAATGGTAATGCCAAATGGATTATTAAACTGTTCTTTACCATTACCTTTGCAGCCAATTTCTTTCAATAGCTTCCCATCCATTGATACCTTTAGTATGCTGTATTTATCTGTCATCAGTAGGCAACCATCAGGAGTGACAGCTGCATCTCTTGTGAATGAAAAACGATGGCCATTGGTTGTTCGCTTGTACACCTTGGGATTATTGCCATTCTTATCCAGCATTATTAATTCATTGTAATCAGTCAATACAATGATCTTATCTTTTGACATAGTGAGACCTATTGGCTTAGACATGCGATCACTCTTAATGCATGCAGTTGGTCCAGGAGCAATCCTTTTGATAAAAACAGGATTGAGAGGAAAAACAATGCGTTTTTCCTTAGCTAAGTACTCATTGATTTTTAGGCACAACTTATGCACCCCATTTCTGTTGGGACGGAATCTGATGACATATTGATTTGGGACGTCACCTAATGAAACCTCACCTGTAATACTCTCAGCGACTCCGACAATATCAGGAGGTTGAATGAGGCATACAACTGATGAGCAAGGAACAATAGCATAGGCAGGTCTGGTAGCATACTTGATTGAGACGGTGACAAATACTTGAGGTTCCTCTTCGTCAAAGCATGAAACACTGATCACTTGCACGTTGCATTGATCATTAAAGCTTGCTGATAAATCCCCAAGGTGTCTTGCAGCTTCCATGCACTTAGGATCTTGGACAAAAGTCAAATCGGCAACTTCAGTGGGATTCATTTTGGTTTTATCCATGCTGCTTTTGACCTCCTCCATTTTGGGTATCAGCTTCTTTGCCATGTTGAGTACATACTCCTTGCTGGCTGCCTGAATTGAGACACTTGCTGACCTGTTCTTGTAAGTTTCTCATTTCGGACTGCTTGCCCTCAAGAAACTGTCGCTTCTTTTCAAGAGGATCAAGTTTGCTTTGGACAATTTCGTCTACTTTTGCAATCAAATCTTCCTCTGACGACTGTATCATTCTGA
>NW_003558082.1:0-1184 GCF_000090795.2 Amphimedon queenslandica
TCCTCTCCCTCACTACCTCGGTCATCTCACTCACTACTTCCCTCCTCGCCCTCACTACCTCGGTCATCTCACTCACTACTTCCCTAGTACAGTTCCCTAGTTAGTTGAGTATAACATACTACAATGTATGTTATACTCACTACAATGGCCTATGTATATATCAGACATGGGGTCAAGCACTTTAATTGGGACTTAAGCACAAGCACAAGCACTCAATTTTTTAAAAGTACCAGTACAAGCACAAGCCCTTCTTTGAGTGAAAGTACTTAAGTACAAGCACAAGTACTTTCCTGAGTGCTTAAGCACAAGTACTTAATTTCTTGAGTGATTATTATCAAAAATAATAATTATTTTTTACTATTACATCTAATGAACATTAATTCTGTAAAACGTTTATCAGTTAGTCTACAACGTTCAGGGGTGAAAACTTTGCCCACTATACTGAAGAGTCTTTCAACAGCTTACCAGGTGCTTCCACCATCCACTAGTAACTTTGGTAGTCCCAGATACTACTTTGTTACAATATTTACACTTTGCCTGGAATGTCCCATCAGTACAAGTTGGTACTTCATAATGACTAAATACAGCAGGAAGCTTTGGTGATGATGCTGATGATGCCATTGCTATTCAGTTGCTTTGTCTCACACACAACTCAAAAGTTACAACAGCTGCTTTTTGAAGTATACTATAATTTACTAACCTCAACTAGAACTATAGGCTATACTAGTTTACACTTTCATTTCATGACTCACTTTCATTTTAAAATGATGTAATTTAAACATTTACACTAACTGACTGATGTGTACTTACAAGCACATATATCTTAACTTGAAAAAGTACTACATAAAAATGTACTTAAGTACAAGCACAAGCACTTTGAAAGCTGTGCTTATTTGTGCTTAAGTACAAGCACCAAGTGCTTGACCCCATGTCTGCTACACAATATACACAGAGTAACTAAATGTGCAAGTCATCATGGCCAGAGCCACTGGTAAGGCCAGTAAGGTTTTGGCCGTATCATTTCTTTAGCCAAAAAAGTAATAGTTGTGGTCTGTCCTGACAAATTAACATTAATAAATAAAAATGAGTGATTGCATTAATAAATTTGGCATTTAGTACTACACTAAAGGTATACAGTCAATAGACTGTAAACTGTAGTTAGCTACAGCTGTAAAGTTTGAACA
>NW_003558083.1:0-1184 GCF_000090795.2 Amphimedon queenslandica
GGGCTATAGCCTTGGGTATTTTCACAATTTTGGCATTTTCTTAAAATGACTGTAAGTTGAAAAATTGAAGTCAGAATCACCTCAAAGTTGCTACACAGCATAAGAATATTAATATGTATCAGAAAATGCAATAAAAATTTGGGGTGAGTTTAGAGCTATTTTTTGGAAAAAAACCATGAGCCATAGCCTTGGGTATTTCTTAGAATTTTGACGTTTTTTTCAAATGGCTGTAACTTGAAAAATTGAAGTTGGAATCAGATCAAGCTTTCTACACAACATAAGGACATCAATATGTATTAGAAAATTTAATAAAAATTTGGGGTAATTTTGAAGCCATTTTGCTCAATTTTTAAAATGCCAATGACTCAAAGAAAAATTTGTCAGGATCAGCTTAAATGTGATATACAGCATGAAAATGTGTACCTGTATCAGAAAATGTACGTAATACAAAATTTTCAAGTTTTTTACATACCTGTATGTACCTGGTACATTCATATGGAACGCTAAATGCGACAAAAAGAAAAAATAACTACTATAAAAACAAATAATGTGGCAATCTCAATCATACCTAATAATGAAGCATGCGCAATCTAAAAATGATGAATAAAGGCTGGTTTACATAAAACGGATTGCTTTTCGTGTGCTTGCGTTGCGACCGGAAGTGCTGTAGAAACAAATGGGGATGCACGTCAAAACGTCAGGATAGACTCGCAATCTATCCCGACGCATTGACGCACTCTGTCATTTGTTTATACAGCACTTCCGGTCGCAACGCAAGACCATGCGTCATTATGTAAACCAGCCTTTATGCGTGAGTGCACGCATAGCGCAGGCGCTAGGCAGAAATAAAGTTGGGAGTGGCCCTATAAAAAATAGGCGGATGCCAACTCCACCCACATTCACATTGAAAATGGCTACCTGTGACTTAGAACTTCTCTGTCCTTTTTTTGAATATGTAGAAGAATTTCTAACTAACAACGTTCAGCACTATGCTCAGTTAGAAAATGAGGAACAAGATGACATTGTGGAACAGCTATATCACATTCTTAGTGTTTTGGTGGAGATTGAACCCACACTATCTCCTGAGCACTTGTATGATGTGGTTAAATGCTTCCAGGACTTAATCGCCATTTTACTGAATTCTTTGACTCGCATTCGAATGAGGCCAGGTAGACCAAGACTTA
>NW_003558084.1:0-1184 GCF_000090795.2 Amphimedon queenslandica
AGGAGGAGAAAGAAAGGAAGAAAAGAGAAAAGGAACGAGAAAGGGAAGAAAAACAAAGAAAGAGAGAAGTAAAACAGAGAGAGAAATTAAAGGAAAAAGAAGAGAAGCAAAAGTCAAAGGAAGAAAAGCAGAGAGAAAAGCAAAGGAAGCTGAAAGAAAAGGAGAGAGAAAAACAAGAGAAGCAGCAAGAGAAGAATTCGAAACATAGAAATTGTAATGATGAAACAGAACTTTGTGAAAGGATTGAGGAAGTTTCGTTGCATAGTGAAGAGGAAAACAGTTTATGTCCTAAATGTGGGTTGGCATACTTGGACGACAGTGATGAAAGCAACATTTGGATTTGTTGTGATGGTTGTAATCGTTGGTATGATCTCAAGTGTACGAATATAAGAAGTAAGAGAAGGATTCCTGATCTGTATTATTGCAAAGACTGCCAGGACCAGTAGTAATGTGAATATACTGTGTTTATTGAAACATTATTAATTGAAGCATGTGAATTATGACTAAAATAATGTTAATATATGTAGTATAAGCAATTGGGAATGACCTCAAAGCTTGGCCCGGATTCTAAAAAGTTTTAAAATTAAGTTTTAAAGGTGTCTCATAACTGTCTCGTATTCAGCACTTTGTCTCATTATTGCATCATTTACCAGAATACTACTTTTAGCTCCTTGCCATGAAACATACAAAATATAGACTACAACTTTAATATTCTCTGAAAGATAGAACATTTGTAAGTCTCAAGAAAAATTTTGAACAAAATCTACCAATACAGTATTAAGAAATATAAAATTATAAGTAAATGTCCCATAACTGCCACACCTACTCATCATCATGCAGATAATAGGCATATCTAGATAAGTAATTATGCACTTTTGATATTAGAGTTAATGATCAGAAGTACTCTAATATCAAGAGTACGTATACATACTCTTGATAATATTAAGTAACAAGCCATGCATAATTAGTTTGTTGTAATATAACAGTCTTTCAATAATAGCATTTTACTAGAAATAATGCTTATGGTCTAAAAATGATAAAACTAAATGATAGTTTCTAATTGTATTAGCAATATTAGTTCTTGTAATAATCAAAATGTAAAAATAATCAAAATTTCATCTGTTCAGTTTTGTTAACAGGCTTTGCTGTAATCCTCATGACAGCACCACCAACATATTTACCAG
>NW_003558085.1:0-1184 GCF_000090795.2 Amphimedon queenslandica
CAGTGTCCTAGGTGTCCTCAGTGTCCTAGGTGTCTACAGTGTCCACAGTGTCCTAGGTGTCTTCAGTGTCTTAGGTGTCCACAGTGTCCTAGGTGTCCTCAGTGTCCTAGGTGTCCACAGTGTCCTAGGTGTCCACAGTGTCCACAGTGTCCTAGGTGACCACAGTGTCCTAGGTGTCCACAGTGTCCTAGGAGTCCACAGTGTCTTAGGTGTCCACAGTGTCCTAGGTGTCCACAGTGTCTTAGGTGTCTGTCCTCAGTGTCCTAGGTGTCCACAGTGTCCTAGGTGTCCTCAGTGTCTTAGGTGTCCACAGTGTCCTAGGTGTCCACAGTGTCTCAGGTGTCTTCAGTGTCCACAGTGTCCTCAGTGTCCTAGGTGTCCACAGTGTCCTAGGTGTCCTCAGTGTCCTAGGTGTCCACAGTGTCCTAGGTGTCCTCAGTGTCCTAGGTGTCCAGTGTCCACAGTGTCCTAGGTGTGCACAGTGTCCTAGGTGTGCACAGTGTCCTAGGTGTCCACAGTGTCCTAGGTGTCCACAGTGTCCTAGGTGTCCACAGTGTCCTAGGTGTCTACAGTGTCCTAGGTGTCCACAGTGTCCTAGGTGTCCTCAGTGTCCACAGTGTCCTCAGTGTCCACAGTGTCCTCAGTGTCCTTAGTGTCCACAGTGTCTCCAATGTCCACAGTGTCTCCAGTGTCCTAGGTGTCCTCAGTGTCTCCAGTGCCCTCAGTGTCTCCAGTGTCCTCAGTGTCTCCAGTGTCCTCAGTGTCTCCAGTGTCCTCAGTGTCTCCAGTGTCCACAGTGTCCTAGGTGTCCTCAGTGTCCTTAGTGTCCTCAGTGTCTCCAGTGTCCTCAGTGTCTCCAGTGTCCTCAGTGCCTCCAGTGTCCACAGTGTCTCCAGTGTCCTCAGTGTCCTCAGTGTCCTTAGTGTCCTCAGTGTCTCCAGTGTCCTCAGTGTCTCCAGTGTCCTTAGTGTCTCCAGTGTCCTCAGTGCCTCCAGTGTCCACAGTGTCTCCAGTGTCCTAGGTGTCCTTAGTGTCTCCAGTGTCCACAGCGTCCACAGTGTCCTCAGTATATAGTTGTCCTTGCATGTCCCTAGAGTTAAATGTCATGCAGCGTTTAGCAGTATTTTTAATATAATCTTGTTTATTTAACAATATTTGAACATGGAGGAGCTGAAGTTCCTATA
>NW_003558086.1:0-1184 GCF_000090795.2 Amphimedon queenslandica
TTTTTAATAAATTATATATGCCAGTTTTTAAGGCCTTATTAATTTTTAATCCGTAATAGTGCAAACAATATGAATGATTTCTACGAAATCGAGAATCTTTGTTTAAAAGTCTAGATTTTATGTATTCACTAAATGATAAAGTCTGTGCTGGATAGCTTTGTCTGGGGTGATGCTCTCCATATTGTCCAGTTGGAAATAAAGTAGGGAAGCATAACAAATCAAGATGCTCTTGCCTATTGTCTATAGGCGCTTCTTTTACATTCATTAATTTATATTGACTGATATCAGAACCTGTTGCAATTTTACTATCAAGATTTCTAATGGTATATGCCGAAAGGCCTTCTAAATCTTGATCATTTGCTTTTTCAAGCATTTTACAAGTAGTATTGCTAACTACTTGTATAACATTTTTAGACGATTCGTTGATGGAATCATCGTCTACATTTCTATGAAGCCAATTTATTTCTTTTAATTTTCTTAGTGCTGCTTTTATTTTATTCACATCAACTAGGCTACGCCAGACATTATTTGATTTAGTAGGCTGTCCATTAATAATAATATAAAGTTCTGGATTAGGCAAATGATTAGAATCTATACCAACCTCATTTAAAGTTTCCATGGTTTTTTCTAATGGAAGGGGTAAATAAAACATTGCACCTTTCAGAGCCTTCACAGAATTATATGTAGGCACTTTTAAGGTGTGTGTGCCTAGCCTAACAATTGTCTGAAAACATTTGGCCCTCTGTATTAACTGGCAACTTAAAGGATCCAAATTTTCCAATTCTTTGGGTAGTGGCTCACACTTTAACCCATTGAGCACACAACGTGCTGGAACTTCATTTTTCCTAATAATAGGTTTACAATGATTACAAATATACATAACTTTATTTAATGCTGTAGGATCATTTTCTCTAATGTAATCTAATAGGATATTCCAAACATCGCTATCTAAATTTTTAGCTTCAGTGACAGACTTTTTTCTTAAAAGCCTCTCACAGCTGCAACAAGCATTAACAGCCTGATCAGACAAAGCTTTCTTAAATTCATCAATAGCATCTGAATACTGAAAATAAAGTACAGTATCTAAGTTTGGCATTCTAAATGGGTCTTCTTCTTCACCATCATTTATAGCGTAATACACATTATCAAATTCAGTCTCATCGGCTTCATTAATTTTTAAATCT
>NW_003558087.1:0-1184 GCF_000090795.2 Amphimedon queenslandica
TCATACAGTAATACTATGATAGTTTTACCATTAGTTAAAGTTTTCTCCTCTGTCAGTGTGGCTATATAAGTTTCACTATCAACAACTTTAGCTTTAAGTTTCTCATTCTCTTCTAATGAAAACTATACACTATATGGAGCAATACTGATAGTATTACCAGTTGAATTCTCATTCTTTTCCTCTAATTCTGATTTCTCTTCAGTCAGCATCATTATATTAGCTTTAAGTTTCTCATTCTCTTCTACATAAAATTCAATGTATTATCTCATCATTAGATATACAGTAATGTACTCATGGTATAACCTCACCAGTAATGTTCTTCCATTCTTGTATTGAACTCTTCACTTTAGAATCATCAACACTAGTAGGAGGAGGAGGAGTCTTAGTGTAAGTATCATCAGTAACATCACCTAACCAATACACATATACACTATTAACAACAATTAACAATCATGTCATAATGTCTCATTACTAATTAAATGTGTCAGATATATCACCTCTTAATGTAAACTTTATTCACAAATCACAAAATAATAAACACACACACACAGTAGAGGACTATACCTTGCTGACTAGCCTCAAGGAGTGCTTCCTGCAGTGAGGTTTTATTTACTTCAAATACTCTTAACTCGTGTTGCAGTACTTGTATGTACTGCTGCTGTTGTACTTCCTTTTCTGTTGGATAGACTATAGAACAACGATCTTGCCACCATTGTCTTGTTTTAAGGAATGATTGATATTTGTGTTGATAGGCCTCTTTAGTAAGATCAGTAGAATCTAGTACTTCACTTGCTGTCCATTGACCTTTAGTGAGAACTGAGAGAGAGAGAGAGAGAGAGAGAGAGAGAGAGAGAGAGTGGATAAAGGTCAGAAGAAAAAAAGGTCATAAATAAATAAATAAATAAATAAAGGTCAGAAGGAGGAAAGGTAGATATAAAGAAATAAATAAAGAGAGGGTAGACAAGAGAAGGATAGACAGAGAGTAAAGGCTAATCACTATTAATACTAAAAGAATGTAAACTTAATGGGGCTCCACCCCTAGCCACGCCCAGATGTACATGTACAAGCAGAACTACTCCACCAGTACAGGCTTCACCCAATAATACAGTATCAGTGAGTATACTGTATAGCTTCAAATTTTAGTCAGTCAAAAATTTTGTAAAAATTTTAATCTCTTATTGAAA
>NW_003558088.1:0-1184 GCF_000090795.2 Amphimedon queenslandica
ACAAATGAAATTGTCTTGACTGCTGAAAAGTTCATTACTGAATTGCTGTCAGTTTGTCCCATAGTTACTTCAGAAGAGAATCAGATTCAAGAGAAGACAAGTTGTGTTGATAAGTACTGCATATACATGTATATACGCTATTAAAGATAGGCATGGTACAAGGAGTGCGTTAGGTGTGGTGTCGATCAAGAAAGCGGCAAGATGGTGTTTTCTTCTTATGAAAAAGGCCAGATTATTTACCACTTCAGCAATGGTATACGGGCACCAACAATCAGGCAAAAACTAATAGAAGAAGGAATCTGCGTTTCGAGAGAAGGGATTTATAAATTCTTGAGTCGATTTTTAGAGAGAGGCACAATGTTACAACAACCAGGCAGTGGCCCACCATCTAAAGTTACAGAGGAAGTAAGGCAGATAGTAGATAGTCAAATGGATGTGGATGACGAGACTACAGCCTATCAACTACATGCACTGTTGGTGATGAACGGGTACAATTTATCATTACGTACCATTTTGAGGTGTCGCACTTCACTTGGCTGGACTTTCAGAGGGAGTGCATACTGTCAGCTTATTAGAGAAGAAAATAAGAGGAAAAGATTAGAATGGGCATTGGAGTTTAAAGATGATGAATTCATGGACGTAATTTATACAGACGAACGTACATTGCAGACAGAATCTCACAGACGGCATTGTTGCAGGAAGAAGAACCACCCTCCTCGACTAAAACCCAAGTAAAATTATTATTAATACATGTACATGTATCTGAACTTAATAATCATTATAGGCCTAAGCATCCTACAAAAGTTCATGTTTGGGCGGGGATAAGCAGGCGTGGAAGCACCGGAATTTGTATTTTTGATGGAATTATGAATCGTTTTCTGTATATGGAAATATTAGAAAAAACACTCCTGCCATTTATTCGTGATGTATATCCTGATGGTCATCGCCTAATGGCTGACAACGATCCCAAACACACATCAAAAGATGCTCTTAAATTTCTGGAAGAAAATGGAGTTTACTGGTGGAGAACCCCAGCTGAATCGCCAGACATGAACCCAATAGAAAATCTTTGGCATGAACTTAAAGTATGCTGGTATGCTATTAGTAACAGTAATTACATGTATATTTAATATAGGAATATATCCGACGTGAGGTAAAACCCAAAACAAAAGATCAATTAGTCA
>NW_003558089.1:0-1184 GCF_000090795.2 Amphimedon queenslandica
ATTCTTTTACTGAATTATAGGGAGTCAGCCAACTACGTAGCCGATTTTCCATTGTAGGCATGTGTCTAATAATGGCCGATCTGATGAAATTTTGCTGAATATAAGAACCTGTAATGGCATGAGACAGAGCATTAAATAAACAATTACCATCACCAGGTACATTAGTAGATCCTTTGGGTACAGTTAATTCTGTGGTTGGGCTACCCAACTTTGGTCTGTATGATTTAACAAATCCCAAGTTTAGGGCATTACACCATGCTTTTTGAGTAGCAGCATTGGGGGGATGGTATTTTAAATTACTAGCTCTTGTACTCATTCCCGTCATCACACAATCATCACTATCGTCATTATTATTATTATTAGTGATAACAGTAGGTGGTTTTTTGGGGCAATTAGCTTTATCGTTGTTCTTACTGTCTGATGGCCTACTTCTCTTATCACGAGCTACCTTTGGTGGTGGCATATTTTTTTGATTTTTTGCTTGTGGTTCATCAATAGTTCCAGTAAGTGTACGCTTTCTATTGCCACAATCTGTAGGAATGGCATATTGTGGGAGGTCTGGCCTGTATAATTGTCTCAACCTGTTTATTTCTTTTATGCTACAAGAGGAAACCATCAATGATTTGGGGTTGAAACATGTCAAATGGACACCAGACAGTGTTCGTACTCGTGATAGAGCAACGTAAGCCATTCCTGCACTAAATACGTTTTCAGACAGATCAATGATTGCATTATCTAGTGACAGTCCCTGGCATTTGTGTATGGTAACAGCAAAAGCTAATATCAAAGGAAACTGGCTTCTATACACAAAGACATTTTTCATTACCATAAACTTTCTCTTGACTTTCTCAATCTCACAAGGATCAGTTATTCTATCAAATTTAACTGTTATGCGTGTTTCTGAAATGGCCTGCACTGTACCAAGTGCTCCATTCACTAATCCCTTTTCAACATTTACATTGCAACGCAACATTACTCTAGCCCCCACAGCCAATTTTAATTTGGCTTCTAAACCACCAGTATTGTTAATATCTTTATTTAATTCTTTTAACTTTTTCTCAACCTTTTTTTCTAAATCATCATCATCTTTCTTTCTACGTACATGTATGTTGCCAGTACCATCAATTAAATTTGTGGCTCTTATTTTTATGGTAGGACTTGGTAGATTAGCCAGCATTGTTTCA
>NW_003558090.1:0-1184 GCF_000090795.2 Amphimedon queenslandica
GTATCCTGAATGTGACTCTTCAATTCTCTACGTCGTGATGAAGCAGGGGGGTATTCCACAGTAGGACACTCTCCTCTAATTATTATCTACTCTTGGTACAATGTATGTGTGTATTAATGTTTATCTATTATTATTAGGTAAATGGAGTTCACCTAATGTTACTGGAGACAGACCACCTCCTGTCAGTTCCTTTACTTTAACATCAATTACTAATGACTCTGCCATATTGTTTGGTGGGGCTACTCCTAATGGATCCAGTAACAATACTTATATTGTTAATTTTAGCCACACATCAGTAGTAAGTGTATTATTAGTAATGTATTGTTATACTATTATTGATTTTAATTTCATTATTTATGTGTATTATTTTTATTATTTAGAATTTTTCTTTTCTTGAAGTATCAAAACAAAAGCCTAAAGAGCGATGGGGTCATTCCAGTGTATTTATTAATAGTAACTTAGGACCACACCTACTAGTGGTGGGTGGATTACTAAAGATTGATTGCTGGTTACTTGATATTAATAAAAGAATATGGAAACAATTGGTAAGTATTATAATGCTGTATAGTGGGTAATTTGTAAGGGGACAATTTTGGAAAATTAATTGCCAGTGATTTATAGTCATGTGTCATTGAGGCAGTAGTCAGACATGTGTAAATGGCTAGAAGCATGCAAATGATTTTTTGGAAATATAATATCTATTAATAAATGGTGGGTTTTATTTTAATTGGCAGATGTTAATCAAGTCATTAAATTTTAGCCTATTCAAAATTACATGTACCTCACATGTACTTGAATACTGTACCTGTATAAAATTCCATGGGTGCATGTTTAATTTCACAGATTTTATGGGTGATTTCTTATATATAGCCACAAAATTAATACTGGGGAAATACTGTGTATGAGCAGCATGTGTACTTAATGTACATGTATGTTACTAGTAAACAATACTCATATGCATACTGCATGTTATGGGTATGAAGTTTGTGGATTAACAAAACTTAAGATGTATATATATATATAATTTTGTAGATTTTTTGGGAGGTATTTTACACATACTTTAGAAATACTCACAGTAAAAAATTAAAAGCTCTTTGCAAATTTAAAATTTGTACTTGCACAGTATTACAAAATGGAGGCTAACTTACAAATTTTAAGGAAATACATTTATGTCTCTAATGCTG
>NW_003558091.1:0-1183 GCF_000090795.2 Amphimedon queenslandica
CACCAAGTTCTTTATAGTAGCAGTTCTAACCATTGCAGATAGTTAGATATCAGTACAAAAAGTGTATCAGCAAATTAAAAAATAAGTCTTAGACAATGTAAAAGCATGTGAGAAAGAATATAAAGAAAATAGCCACCTTGCCAACAATATCTAGGCAATGGGCCATCATATAACTATGCTTCACAGAAACTGCTTTTATTTACTTCCTCTATGGGGACACAGTGGGATTTAGTGATAAAAGGCTCCAGAGTTGAGATATGACCATCAGTGAAGTCAAAATGGGCCACAACTCACCAAAGAAGAATCTTATTTTTAAAAGCCTCTGTATGAATCCTGACACTTGGGGTCTTAGGCAATAGAACTTCCCACATACCACATATAGCTGCTCTTTCTCTTATAGAACGTCTCAAACAACTTTCCTAGAGTGTGCCGACATGTTCTATTGCTTATGAATGGAAGAGTTGTTACTGCGTGGGTGAAAATGTCATTATGTAAGGCTATGAATATGATTTAAACTGTGACTATCATGAATATGATTAACAGGGGGACCTGCCACCTTAAAGGCCATCTTGAGAGTCACAGCAGCTGGAAAGTTAGTGAGAAGTAGCATGGCAGTACCAGTACCTAAGAAGAAAAGGAACCCAGCTGTACTTCAACATGATGAAATATCACAAGAAAGTTTGCCTGATGATGAGAATATAAAGCTCAAATGTAAGTACTGCAAAAAGGAAATCACTGGCTCAACAAATGCCAAAACCAATTGGTGGAAACATTTGGTAAGCTACATGTAAGGTATAGTACATTCAGATAAATTGATCAATTTGCTTAGCTATAGAGATGTGCACATTCTTCTGTACTTGAATGAGAAAGGCAACAAGTAGAAGAGGAAACTCAACAAACACTGACTCAACTCATAAAATCCAAAACCAAATATGATCATGAATACCTAAAGCAAATTTCTGGACATGAGGCACTGGTTAATTTTATTGCTGATGATCTAATACCATTATCTGTAGTCGAAAGTGTACAATTCAGATAATTTGTTAGCATCTTAGACCAACAATATCAGCTGGAAGGAAACACGTCTCAACAGTACGACAGCCTTAAGAGAAAATTATGAGACAAATTGGAGAAAGCATCTAGCATTAATCTAACTATTGATTTATGGTCTAACAGGCAAATG
>NW_003558092.1:0-1183 GCF_000090795.2 Amphimedon queenslandica
TTTTCAGGCATAATGATGCCATTTATTGGTTTACAGGGCTTGAGAAGGAAATCAGCTACTTCTGACAAATTTTTCTTAACCACTGCATTTAACTTTCAACCTTGATGTAGCACTAGCTAATAATTTTATTAAGCACATCATTGCTGTTTTTTGGACTTTTGATGTAAAACCTTGGAGTTTCCAGCTGAAAACCTTCAGCCTCACCCCCTCATTAAGTATGCAGAAAGTATGTTTAGCCGATTATCTCTGTAGTTGTTCATTCAAATTTAGTACTTTTATTTTTCAAAAAAAGTAAATTTGCATACCTACCTGCTGATACCAGACAACAATCGGAATTGCACTGCTAACAGACTTTTAAAAAATATTACCATTATCCAACTACAATGAGCCAATAGGTAAATTTCTCATCCCTGGATCAAGTGAAGAACAACTTTGCCTAGACAGCTTTTGGCTTTTCTAGCATTGTGGTATCAGTTCATGGACTGCTATCGCATTATAGTATTAAAGAATAATTATTTTAGGTAACAAAAACAATTACAACATTATAAAAAGAACACAAAAATGCAAGTTTATGTACAGTGTCCTAATTTTGAAAGACAGCAAGCCTATAAACATGAAAAGAAATGTAAATAGGGAAAATGTATAATTGACCTCACTTGAATGCAAGACTCATTGATGACCTCAGTATCTCCTAAGCTTGATGCATCAAGAAAATGGTGACACTAAAGAGATAGAGAAACAAAAAGAGGAAAGAGAGAAAGGTGTACAGCACTGAATTGTTATTACAAAGGTAATAGTAATGGCAATGGTAACTGTATTGCCATCTGTGCTCAGAAGGCAATGTCATTGTTAATGGGTTTATCTGAGACATAATGAAGAATACATGTATAGTCAGTGACATAGGCCTGTGACAATTACCATTACAGTTACTCGGTAATCAATTGACTCAAATACATGTACATGTACACAACATACCACTTACCATTGCATTAGTGCATATTAATCTCAACACATCCTTTTCTCTAAGTAATAAGTTAATGTCCATGGAACAAACTGTTTATTGATTATGAGTAGTTAACGGCACTAAAAGAGAGATAAAAGAGATGGTAATTTTAAGTAATTTTGATGTTTAAACATTGTACTTGTTCAAATTGGACATGCTCTGAATATTCTTAGCATTTTG
>NW_003558093.1:0-1183 GCF_000090795.2 Amphimedon queenslandica
TAAAGTTGCAATCACATCAAACTTTCTACACAGCATAAGGACATCAATATGTATCAAAAAATATAATAAAAATTTGGGGTGATTTCGGAGCCATTTTTCTGAAAAAACCATGGGCTATAGCCTTGGGTATTTTTCAGAATTTTGGCATTTTCTTAAAATGGCTGTAACTCGAAAAATTAAAGTTGCAATCACATCAAACTTTCTACACAGCATAAGGACATCAATATGTATCAAAAAATATAATAAAAATTTGGGGTGATTTCGGAGCCATTTTTCTGAAAAAACCATGGGCTATAGCCTTGGGTATTTTTCAGAATTTTGGCATTTTCTTAAAATGGCTGTAACTCGAAAAATTAAAGTTGCAATCACATCAAACTTTCTACACAGCATAAGGACATCAATATGTATCAAAAAATATAATAAAAATTTGGGGTGATTTCGGAGCCATTTTTCTGAAAAAACCATGGGCTATAGCCTTGGGTATTTTTCAGAATTTTGGCATTTTCTTAAAATGGCTGTAACTCGAAAAATTAAAGTTGCAATCACATCAAACTTTCTACACAGCATAAGGACATCAATATGTATCAAAAAATATAATAAAAATTTGGGGTGATTTCGGAGCCATTTTTCTGAAAAAACCATGGGCTATAGCCTTGGGTATTTTTCAGATTTTGGGTGTTTTCTTAAAATGGCCGTAACTTTAAAAATTAAAGTTGGAATCAGCTCAAACTTTCTACACAGCATAAGGACATCAATATGTACATGTGCCTAACTTTGCATTAAATTTTTATCTATTTTTGTATTTTCTTTTTTCCTAACTGGTTAATTAACTATTATTAATAGTTAATTAACAGTCGTAGGTCTGAGGTATTAGAGCAGGACTGTGAGATGAGCTCTATTCACGGTTTCTTGTCAAAGTTTCCCGAGGAATTTGACGTCAATGAACTAGTCCACAATTCAGTTGAACTGTTCAATAAAATACCACCACACAAGATAGCAAGTACTGGTAATATAAGACTGAATTCAAGGTACATTGATATACATGTACATGTACATATATAATACACATGTACTGGTATGGGCTAATGTACATGTATACAGTATAGTCTCTCTTAATGGACACTCTCTATAGCATACACGTATTAGTTAAAGCACTGTTGAGAGTAGGTTACGGAAATTATTA
>NW_003558094.1:0-1183 GCF_000090795.2 Amphimedon queenslandica
TTGACTATAGCTCACCGTATCTCCTGTCTCCTCCTTCAGGGTATCTTCTCTCTCTCGTACAGACATCTCATTATCTTTTGAAGGAGACAGACCTTTCGCCATTAGTAATATGTCGCCATAAGAATATTCGACTTCTTCAACTTGTTCCACCTTCTCTACAGTCTGCTTATCATTATCATCTTCTGTATCATTCTCCTGGGCTTCAGCTACTTCCATTTTCCTTTCTTCATCTAGTGATAGGTCAACGTCAGGTTTATCAAGTACTCCCTCTTGAGAAGCAAGGGACACGTCTACCTCATCCTGTGTCTCAATACTAGTGCCTGTACCTTCAGGTATTGACTGTATCTCATCACTGATAGGACAAAGGACTGGCTCAACTGGTGGAGTTGCATTAGCATCAACATTACTATGAGGTAGTTTATCATCAAACATCATAATATCACCATCGTCATCATCATCATCTTTAGCTGGAATGTATTTAATTGTCCCTCCCTCTCTCTCCTTTGATTCTTCTTTGATAACCTTCTTCTCCTCCTCCTCCTCACTGTCTTCTAGTGCTTGATTAAACCGAGAGAGGTCAGTATAAGCAGCTCCTCCTCTCTCACTCACACTATCAATAACCAGGACAGTGTCCTCAATATGATAAGAAGCTTCTAGACCAGACACCTCGTCCTTTATCATCTGCAAGGACTGCACATCAGGTTTAACGTTACTATTATGTACATGTAGTTCAGTGGTTGGTGTGGCTTCAGGTATTCCGGTACTCAAAGATGATGAATCGGCACTACTTGAACCCCAGCTGCTGTCACTGCTAGTACTGGCCTGAGGGCTACTGGTTGAGGAATGTACTAACTCACTCTTTTTACCTAAAAGTAATACATGTACATGTAATAATGGCTGGTATCATTATGTACATGTAATAATCGGTGACATACATGTACATGTATATTTTTTATGACACAGCACTAATAATAAATTCCTAACAATAATAATACATATACATGTACATGCATGCATGTGCATTTGAGTTAAAAATTGACAATTACATGGACATAAAAATGTAACTACAAAGGGTAATAAACCTTTAGGGTGAGAATGAATTACGTCAAAGAATAATATATGGCAAGGGGCATGACTGAGCCTGGGTGACTCTGAAATAATCTTTGTGGATGGAAACTTTCTA
>NW_003558095.1:0-1182 GCF_000090795.2 Amphimedon queenslandica
TGAAGAGCAAATCCTGCAGAGCATGCCCCATTGATCAGAGAAAGCTATAAATTAATTATATTTAATGTACAAGTGTATTTGGATGATATCATAGTATGTACAATGGTATGATATAATGGCCAGTCATAACATGTACATTGTAAGTGTGAATCATGTCTGGACGGTCATTATTATTACTGATATGCCTTACCTCATCATCGATTCTGACATGTACATCATGTAATGATATCTAGCAGTGATAATAATGGATATACCTGTAGACATATCTACCTCAATGTTTCTGATCAGTTTTATTAACAGTTTAACAAGAATCCTGGCTATGATGCCAATCTCCTGGGTCTCTGTTGATCCTACAAAATATTGTCATTCTACATGTATGTATGCATATCTACGTTTAGTACATGTACATGTAGGTAGCAAGTGGAAGTTAAATTGTTTCCATTTCTCCCCCTCCCCTCCTCTCTCTCTCTCTTTCCTTAGTTCTTACTTGCTTTCCCTTCCAGTTGCTCAAACCTCCGTACGAGCTGTCTCTTTAGCTCAAGTTTCTTCTCCAATTGCCACTCATGATCATAATATCTCTCTATAAATAAACATGATACTTTCATCATGCAATTAGAATAGGAATGCATCATAACAATTAATATATAATGCATACATGTACATGTATATATACATGTATATATATCCAGTAAACATAACTCTAATTTGATACTACATTTCCTCCAATGTATGTATGCCATTATTATGATACTGTACATGCATAATGCATTGTTCTTGTTACAATACAACAAGTACCAACCATTAGTCGTCTGTGCAAGGAGGTAGACTCCGTGAGCCTTCAAAGAAAAACGTCCAAACAAAATGGACCAGCCAAATTGAAATTCATAGTTGTCTAAACAAAGCAAACTGTCATGACAGCACTCTAAATAAAGCTCACCTATTCCACCACACTGGACTCTGAGTGGAATATTGGAGCCTCTGAGAAGATTATTCTAGAGAGAATAGGAGAGAGAGGGGGGGAGAGAGAGGAGGAGGGAAGATCAGTGAAGAAGAGCCTGAGAAATAAAAGCTTACCCATCCCTCATGGCTGATCCTAAGTTCCTTCCCGACACACTTTACACCTAATAATTAACAGAAATGATTAACAATAAAGACTAGAACTGTAGACATCCGACCTGACAA
>NW_003558096.1:0-1182 GCF_000090795.2 Amphimedon queenslandica
TACATCAAGCCTGACAAAGAAGGACTCCTCGAAAAGAAAGGAGCAGTCAGGGGCCAAGGTATTTCCTTAGTAGCCATTAATCCACGTTACTCTTCTTCATTTATGTGGACTATACTACTTTCATAAGCTTATGAGTGTATCTATTAAGTAAATGCATAAGCTTGTACTTGTATCTATAGTCCTTCTTTTATCAATCTCTGTTGTGTGATTTAGCCCTGACTTGGGATTTTCCATTTGCATAACAGTCTCATTATTATTGTTATTTTTGTTATTTTCCATTTGCTCCATGTATACATACGTGCATGCATACATTTGCATGTGTCTTGCATGCGGGACCTGTTTGTTATTGATAAATCAATTTATTTTAATTGGTTTCCTTTTAACTAATTTGCTTTAAGTTACGATCATTATTGTACATTAGTATAATTGCTTTAATGTACATGTACATACATGTACACTCATCCTTGTACATGGATACTTATGCATGTACCATTTTGTACATGTTCATGATTTTAACGTTAATTGTATTTGTTCCTCTGTTCCTATTGAAATTGCATTAGCTACTGCTGATATGTTGCAATTATATGATTACTGATGAACGGTGTATTAATTTATAAATATGAGGGGTGTCTTTTTTGTGTCGTGTTGTTGTTGTTGTTCTCTTGCAGGTTATCGTCAGAGATGGTTCAGATTGAAAGGGAACTTGTTGTTTTATTTCAAAGTCGATGAACTACAAGACTGGGAGGTGAGAGAGAGAGGGGGGAGGAGGAGGAGGAGAGAGAGAGGGAGAGGGAGGGAGGGAGAGGGAGAGAGAGGGAGAGAGAGAGGGGGGAAGAGAGAGAGGAAATTATAAATGAGCAAGTTTAAATCTTTGATTGAATTGTAGTGAATAGATAATTTGCTTTGAAATAGAAAGTATAAGCTACAAGTACTGTGTACATGTACATGTATGTCTCTAAACCTCCAATGCTCTGTTTTGTAAATTATACATGTCTTCCATTATTATAATAATAATAATAAATCATTACTTTCCCTGTCTGGACCCTCCACTGTACCCATAGCTGTAGAATTTCACTCAAAATACATAAAACTAACTGTATTGTTTGCTTTGTACGAGTTGAAGCTTTAAATGGAGGACCGAATCAACATTGGCACGCTACAAATCAACAATGGGTTGATGTA
>NW_003558097.1:0-1182 GCF_000090795.2 Amphimedon queenslandica
AACCTAGGCTAACTGCTAGAGAAACCTTTGGACAGCAGTTTAGTATTATCTTGCTGACCCTTTGCAGCAAATAAGCTCAGACTTGCTGACGGACACCATTTTATTCATTGTGACCCGTTTTAATTAAGAAATTAAAATTAGCGTGGACTTAAGTTAGCGATTTTTTAAAAATCGCTAAAATTCGCTAAATTAAATACCCGCAAACAATTGTCTCCTTAAGGTAAATCGTATTACATACAGGTCTTTAAAAAGAGATTCAGAGGTTTGACTAAATAAATATGAATTCAGACTTATCACTAACTTGCTTGATAGAGTTGTTGAGCCTATGATAGTAAAGCTCCAGATTTTGCATCACAACTTTAAATGAAATTTTACCATTCTTCTCCAATAACTCAGTAATCTCCTGCAAATAAAAATAACAACAATAAAAACAGACTCACAAACTCAAGTAAAATCACTTGTAGTCTTTGTAACTCTTCTCTTTTTTCTTCTTTCTCCAGTACATCATTAAACTCCTTTAAGACAGTCTCTGGTATCATTAAAGATTGATTCTTTTCCTCATTCACAGATGAGACCAGAGACAGAGCTGTTTCATAATCCTTTAATAAGATATGCCCATTGACCTGACAGCAGAGCTCAAACTGGAAACAATTAATAGCAAATGTCTATTTATAACATACATAGATCATACTTTAGTTGTTGGTGGAAACTGACTCAGATCTTGCAGGATTGATTTCACTCTTTCCACATCACCCTAAAATGCTTTCAGTGATATGATTGGGTAGGTATATTTTAAGGGTACAAGTAGGTATAAATCATACTATATAGAGGTCTTTAAAAGAGACTGAGAGGTTCGACTAAAGCCCAGCATACACTATGCAACATTTGTTGCATGCAACACAGTTTATACAGGAGTCAATGGAGCTTGCAAAATGTTGCATGAAATACAACTGTTTCCTATTTCATGCAACATGTAGCTCAAGATCCATTGACTCCTGTATAAACTGTGTTGCATGCAGCAAATGTTGGGCTTTACATATAAATTCAGACTTATCACTAACTTGCTTGGTACAGTTGTTAAGCAGACGATGGTGACGCTCCATATTTACCCCCACAAATTTTAGTGTAATTTTACCATTCTTCTCCAATAACTCAGTAATCTCCTGCAGATAAAAATAACAA
>NW_003558098.1:0-1182 GCF_000090795.2 Amphimedon queenslandica
CTACAGTCAATTTGTGATATTACATGGTATGATGGTATGATTATACTTTAATCAATAGTAGATACCTTTGTCTCTTTTTTAGCTCCTAGTGGTCCTCCAAATAATGTGCGAGGGTTTATATTAAATGCTACTAGCATCAAAGTGAACTGGACCAATTCATCAGAGATTAATGGATATGTGATTGAGTATACTACTGGAGGTGTAACCAGGAATGCAGTATCTACCATTGAAGATGAAATTGTACTAACAAATCTTGCACCAATGAATACCTATACCATCAGTGTGTACTCATATATACATCTTCCTTCAGTTAATAGTACAGTAACAGTATTAAGATTTGATGGTGAGTTATTATCATTGAGAAAGTGTACTTGATTTATGTTCTAGTTCCTAGTCCAGTAACTATATAGTCTCTCAGTATCTAATGTCTGAACCACTGGTATTACAGTGAACTGGATTATTCCCAGTAGTAACAACTATGTAACATACTACACCATCTCCTTTACTTCATCTTGTCCTCAGTTATCATCAGTGAATGAGACAGTCTCTGTTACTCCTCATCAGTCCACTACAACATACAGTTATACATTAATAGGTCTGTACAGTGGTATGAATTATACTGCCACAGTGAGAGCTGGTAATGTACTGGGAGAATCTGGCAATACTTCAGTTAAAGGAAAGACAAATTTTTCAAAAGGTATGTACATTGTTTTATTGGCATTAATCACCAGCAGTTGTTTTTATAGCTCCTACTGGTGTAGCTAATTCTCTCTCACTATTACAACCAGTTAATAACCTCACTTGGAATGAGGTCAATTGCTCTAAACGTAATGGTCTAATCATAGGCTATACAGTGATTATCAGTAACAGTAGTATCACATACAACCTCACTAGTACTGAGAGATATATCATATTGAATGATCTAGTATTTGGTACTGAGTATAACATCAGTGTAGCTGCTGTCAATTCTGTTGGAAGAGGTCCTTTGAGTGATCCTATTGCAGTAGAGATTGGAATTGGTACGTAATTATTATATACTATATCAGTTATGTGAAAATGTGTCTTAATTTATAGTACCTGGTCCAGTTGGTTCAGTATCCAGTATCATGGACACTACATGGGCTGTTATCTCATGGAGTGTACCTAGTTATATTCCATCAGACTATCCCATTATCACATATG
>NW_003558099.1:0-1182 GCF_000090795.2 Amphimedon queenslandica
AATTAAAATTATAAACACTTTATTATTACAACCTCATGGAAAAATACAGTAACTTAAAAACAAAAGATTGTAGAGCTAGTCAACTTTGTAGAAGTTGTACTTACAACCAAGTTTTTACAGACCTATTCAGGTACACACATTATGTAACACTAAGTTTGATACACGTAAATCTACATGTAGCTAGACACACTGAAAAAGGTGGACTGATGCTTGCAAAAATGCTAACAAGGCAAAACTCAAAGTTTACCATGATGCATGTCGCATTCTATTAATACATGTAAATAAACATAAATGAATAAGTAGAAATGCACTGTGCTACAGAAATATGACTATTGTACCTGTCATGAACTTACTACAAATGGAGAAAAAACGCAACTCGTGTAAAGTTGTACATGGTAACATGCATGTATGAAAATAAATAAACTAGGAGTGTATATATCACAACTAAAACCTTATCAATGCAGCAAATACTATATAGAATTATGACTTGCGACTAATGAAACTGATTTTATACAATCATCAGTGCCATGAAACAATCACCACGAAGCTATTGTAGCTCAATTCAAAAACCATTTTGCATGTTGTATAGTTCTGATTCTTTCAATACTCTATTTAAGTTTAAGTTATAGCCATTAATGGAAATGTGTATGTTTCCTATAATGCTAGCTTGTAAAGTACTCCTCCTATAAAATGTTTTTGCACACACACACTTATGAACAACAATAAATTTTGTCGTTCATTCTAGGATAATTGATAGTTAAATAATAATAAACCACTATTTCTGGTTTTTTGTAGTTTTATTATTTCCCCAATATCTAGAAATTTGCGTAATAGTTGTATTGACATAAGTAACAATAATAATACACAATACTTGTACAATATTTGTCCATACTGTCTACTTTGTATAACTGCTCCGCTCTTTTTGTTATCTATTTGCTTTTTTATCTGGATATGTGTGATGATGGTGCATGATTTCATTCAATTGTACAAAAAATCTCAATTTGAAAACAATGTTGTTACATTCAGTTGAATACATATGGAAGAATGAAATCTGAAAGATTGATGATGGCCTTTCTAAGTCAATTAATACAACCACTGTTGATATTTTGTCATAAAAATATAGATTGTTTTGTATTGGGCCACTTTTATCATCTTCTGATTTTTTAGGTGCCTCTGTGAATG
>NW_003558100.1:0-1182 GCF_000090795.2 Amphimedon queenslandica
ATTTACGTGCAAAGTACAAGGAGCAACAGTAGCGTACACAGCATCGCCACATTGATTTAGTACACGTAATTGCTCCGTTGCTCTTTGTACTTCATCAGCAAAAGAGGAGTGCTGTTGTTGGCACTATTTTTATATTCTTACGTGACAAACATACTTATAATAAAATTAGTGACTAATTACGTATACTTGAGCAATTGTGAAATGGTTATGAAGTAAAAGTGCCATACAATAATGAACAACCTAGAAACAAATCATTCATCAACATTGTAAATTGTTGTGGTAACCTGTTTGTATCCAGTATCCATTATGAAGTTCATTCATATGAATATGACAAACAGTGTAAGGTGGGATACTATATAGCACTATTAGTAACGCGGTAGTGTTACTAAGTAGGATTCACCCCCAAACAAAATGGCTGCCACGACTTTTGCAGCCTTGCTATACCAGGAAAACGAGCTCCTATGCTTACCAGACTTCTTAGAGGACCTCATCTTGACCAGAGGACTCCATTGGTACCACTAGCGTGGCTCTAGACCTTGTCTAAGCGAAAAGTCAAAAATCGGCGAACCGGCCGTTTTGTTCAGCCACCTTTTTTCATCTTCATCATCATCATCATCATCATCATCAAGTCAGAAGTCCTGTCAATCCAGTTGTCGGTGTGTATCTCAGTATTGGTTGGTGCTACAAGGATAATTCTTACACCAATCTACTCCAACAGTCTATGCGCAGGTCCATGTCCCATCAGATCATTCTTCAAGGAAAAAGTGATACTGTGACTGCTGGATCGAGCCATCTTAGCCATGCCGCCATTTTGTTAATTAAAGAAGCTTGCCATGTGCTCCAAAATTTGGGTGTGGTCGCGCATGCTCAGATCTGCAGCTCTCGAAGAAGCAAGTTATTTTACCAAGCTATGCTTGGAATCAACTTACTGCAATACTTTAGTGGAGGTTTCCAGCTAAAAGAAGGTATTGATTTTACATGTTACTGTTTTATCAAGTGTGTTATTTTATTTTATTAAAAAAACAAACAATTAATTAATGTTATGACTTATGATATGCAATGATAATTATGAACTTGACAACAGCCTGGAAGAACAGGAATAGCAGGGAAGATGGACACTCTTAGCTCACAGGTTCTTGAACAAGGACTTGTGTCAAGACTAATTCCTTCAGCATGTCTATT
>NW_003558101.1:0-1182 GCF_000090795.2 Amphimedon queenslandica
TCAATAACAAACTAATTTCAGTAATGGTATTTTGCAAAAAATTTATTCCCAGTTTGATTTATTTACCATCAAGTAGCTGACCATTGTCATACATGGGTATAACAACAAGTTCTGTGAAGGCATATGGATAATCAGTTGTATCAAGCATTGGAAGTAGAGGCTCTGCTACTGCATTTAAAATAAACAAAATATTTGTAATTAATTTAGAATATGTTATATTTACCATTTCTCTTCTTCATTATAAAACGGTACAATGGCCTACAACAGGTTAACCAGCAAGCCTTTATACAGCGTATGCAAATCTTATGACAGAAAAGAGAACAGACTAGCCCCAAAAGCACACTAAACACAAATATGAATATGAAAAAATTCTCGCTTTGAGGAGAACTAGGAATATCATTGGAGGTGGTACTCAAAGTAACAGTAGGTACATATCTTTTAACCATAATTACTTCTTTGTTGACATCAAACTTGCTCACACGAGGACAAAATGTATCACTGGAGGTATTCAAGGTAGCAACAGGTACACGTCTTTGACTCTGAGATTTCAGTGCATCAAACTTGCTGACATGAGGGAGTTTATCATAAGGACAATGAGCCATGTGCTTTGATCCTTTGGGATCCTCATCAAAAGAGACTTTATAAGCAATATCGCATGATTCGTTTCTATCACATTGACACATGTTGGAAGGCTGAGACCAGTTCATCTGCAGGGTGTCATTGAGAGTGAAATCAAGTGTCAAATTATTCACATCAGATAACACACCTACCAGATTATAAACAAGCATGTAAACAACACATTGACTAATTAAAACATTTAGAGACTCACTTTCGTGAGTTCATGTGTGCACACTAAGTTACAAATGTGTTCATTTAATATATTTTACATAAAAAGAGGAGTGATAATACCATGATAATACATAAACAAATAAATGGACGACTAGTAGTTCTCTTAGTCACATGCAGGCTCTGAGCTCATGAACTATACACAATTATTATTGAGACTTAGGTCAGAGCTAAGAAATAAAGGATTATTTTGACTAAATAGAGTTTAATGTCACAGCTAGCACGGTACTAACCTGGTTTTAAAGTGTAATCAAGTACAGTCTGGTTAGAAACATTGTTCACGCAATGAAGGTGAACTTCATGAACAAGCGATATAATAGTCACCATAGTAACAGT
>NW_003558102.1:0-1182 GCF_000090795.2 Amphimedon queenslandica
ATACACTGTACATGTATTAAGGATAGGTAGTGTGGGCCCAATGGTGTCCTTAATAAAGAGGCTACACTGTACATGTATTAAGGACAGGTAGTGTGGGCCCAATGGTGTCCTTAATAAAGAGGCTACACTGTACATGTATTAAGGACAGGTAGTGTGGGCCCAATGCTTTCCTTAATAAAGAGGCTACACTGTACATGTATTAAGGACAGGTAGTGTGGGTCCAATGGTGTCCTTAATAAAGAGGCTACCCTGTACATGTATTAAGGACAGGTAGTGTGGGCCCAATGCTTTCCTTAATAAAGAGGCTACACTGTACATGTATTAAGGACAGATAGTGTGGGCCCAATGGTGTCCTTAATAAAGAGGCTACCCTGTACATGTATTAAGGACAGGTAGTGTGGGCCCAATGCTTTCCTTAATAAAGAGGCTACCCTGTACATGTATTAAGGACAGGTAGTGTGGGCCCAATGCTTTCCTTAATAAAGAGGCTACACTGTACATGTATTAAGGACAGGTAGTGTGGGTCCAATGGTGTCCTTAATAAAGAGGCTACCCTGTACATGTATTAAGGACAGGTAGTGTGGGCCCAATGCTTTCCTTAATAAAGAGGCTACACTGTACATGTATTAAGGACAGGTAGTGTGGGCCCAATGCTTTCCTTAATAAAGAGGCTACCCTGTACATGTATTAAGGACAGGTAGTGTGGGTCCAATGGTGTCCTTAATAAAGAGGCTACACTGTACATGTATTAAGGACAGGTAGTGTGGGCCCAATGCTTTCCTTAATAAAGAGGCTACACTGTACATGTATTAAGGACAGGTAGTGTGGGCCCAATGGTGTCCTTAATAAAGAGGCTACCCTGTACATGTATTAAGGACAGGTAGTGTGGGTCCAATGGTGTCCTTAATAAAGAGGCTACACTGTACATGTATTAAGGACAGGTAGTGTGGGCCCAATGCTTTCCTTAATAAAGAGGCTACACTGTACATGTATTAAGGACAGGTAGTGTGGGCCCAATGCTTTCCTTAATAAAGAGGCTACACTGTACATGTACATGTAATATAACTTATATTCAATAGGTCTATTGTGATATGAGTAAAGGAGGTGGCTGGACTGTATTTCAAAGGAGAATGGATGGTTCTGTTAACTTCTACCTCAACTGGGCTGACTATGAAAAAGGAT
>NW_003558103.1:0-1182 GCF_000090795.2 Amphimedon queenslandica
ACTCTCACCAATACCGTACAGAAGGAAATTTTGGAGGGACTAAATTTTGGTGAATTGCTAAATTTTGGTGATTGGCAAATTTTAATTTGGCGAATTTTTGGCCACGTGCCATTGAGCATGCGTATAATGGCTCAAAATGGCGAATTTTTATTTTGGCGAATGGCTATCAAAACGCCAAATTCGCCAAATTTAACTACCTCTAAAATTTCCTTCCATACGGTAAATCATCTTGTACAATATGTGATATTATTTTTGTCCATTTTCCAATAAAATATAAATACTCTAGCATTCAAAAGTATATGTATTGTCTGCATAGCAATCATTGTATGGTGTTTTACCTATAGAATTTAGTTCATCTTAAACTCTTTCCACTTCAAATCCTTTCTTTCTTCAATACTGGTATTACTGTCAATATTGAGTTCCAAGGCATTCAGAGAAGAGAGAAGTTCCTTTAATCTATCATCAATAAGTGAAGCCATCAACAATTCATCTCTCACTAAACTAATGTTTGAATGATTGACAAAGTTAGCAGAAATGGCTAAAGATGCTTCTAGATTTTCGACCTGTAATAGAAAAAGATTTGTCACATGTCCATAATGCAAAAATTGTAATTAGAACAAGCCCAAATTGCAATAATATCACTCTTTTAGAAAATGAAACCGAAATTAGGGGCTAATTTTTGGAAAGAACCATGGGCTATTGCCATTGCTTTTTTAAATTGGCTTGCTTTTTTTAAAATGCTCATAATACAAAAGTACTTGTTGGAATCAGTTTCTACATAGCATAAGGACATCAAGCATATCAGAAATTGCAATAAAAATTTGGGGTCATTTTTTAGCCATTTTTTGGAAAAAAAGCATGGGCTATAGCCTTTGCTTTTTTACAACTCAAAAAATATCTGTCGGAAACAGCTCACATGCTAATCTATATAGCATAAGGACATCAATAATATGCATCAGAAAATGTAATAAAAATTTGGGGTGGTTCTGAGCCATTTTTTGGAAAAATCCATCGCCTATATAGCCCGAAACTTGGCTCACTTTTAAAATCTTCACAACACAAACAATTCTTATTTTATTAGAATTACTACATAGCATCTACATAACATAAGGAACATAAGTTGATGGCCTAATTTTTTTATAAATATTATCATATCTTTACTTGATGTGGTGAGCCTGCTGG
>NW_003558104.1:0-1181 GCF_000090795.2 Amphimedon queenslandica
AAAACCGCATACAAAAGAGATTTGGGATCTTTAATACCGAGAATATAGCTAGTCCACAACAGCTCCTCTTCTTTTGACGTAATAAGGCTAGCATGCTTCACTTCAGCCCCAATTACTTCGCATCTATTTCCCCATGTTCTCTAAGGCTGAACTTAGCTGTTGAAAATGGTGATTCTTCTTGTCCAAGAAATTGGGGCATTCATGGTCACAAGAGCTAGGGCTAGGCAAATTATGCTAGCATAATTTGGAGCATAATAGGGCAAGTTATTATGCTGGCATAATTGGAGCATAATGGGTCACAGTTTTTTGTCCATATACCCCTGACCACATGAAATTGCAGTTCAATATGGCAGATGGTGGTACAAGCACTAGTACAATAACTTAGGCTATTCTATTTTCCAGTGACTTAAAGTCTTTGGAAACATTTCCAGATTCTGGCATTATTCATTACAATTATAACAGACACATACATGCAACTTGATAATTGATACTTGATTAAAACATAAAGTATGAGCATAAAATGAGCATAAAATGAGCATAATTGGATTCATTTCAAAGCATAATAGGATGAAATTTGGGGCAGTGCCTAAAAGCATAATAGGCAGAAATTGAAGCATAATTTGCCTAGCCCTAGAGGTAGGACACGGTTGACCTTTGATTAATAATTGCAAAGTTCAATTACATTCCATTGGTATCACGTGATGCAAAATGGCCAAATTCTTCCACTAGTACCACTTCTAACAATAATTTAGAGCATCAAGATAGAGTCAATGGGACTTTCATTAATTCACTAGAAACTATGATAGGTGCAGTAATTTTTAACATCTTAAACTAGCGAAGATTGATTTATCTGATGAAGTAAAGAAGAGAATCAAAGTTAAGATGCACTGTCTCTTTCTCCTTCTTATATTCATGTCTGTAATCAAAGAAGAAATATTCTCCATACAATGGTGATTTTAACAACCGTCAAGGGTCGTCATAGATCTCTCTAGTTTCTGCAGTAGTAGCTAGTTTTGTGATACAATCATCAGAAAGCTGCCATTTTTCATCACGTGATACCAATGGAATGCAATTGAACTTTGCAATTATTGCTCAAAGGTCAACCGTGTCCTACCTCCTCTGATCGTGGGCCCCGTTTGGGGGTTCAGATTTTTTAGCTGAGAATACACGGACGTAGGGGT
>NW_003558105.1:0-1181 GCF_000090795.2 Amphimedon queenslandica
GATATTGCAAGAAATCGAGATTCTTGATAATACTTATCTGGAAAGTCAAGAACTCAAGCTTAATAACACCGAAATTTTCAAATACTTTCATACCTTGAATGACCATATATTGCACTTTCAGAAAATTATTGTAGAGCATAAGGAGAAGTTTTTTAAAAAATTGTCCAATCTACTTGTGTCTATTCGAGGAGGAGAAAAAGAAGAGCAAGAGATAGTTCATCTTTTAGACACATATGTACATAAATCACCATTTAGTAAACACAAAATAGATGACTGGATAGCTTCAAAAAAAGAAGAAATAAAAGTTCTTCAAACAAACTTGAATATTTTGAAAGTAACTTCTGGTAAGTAGATTTATAATATTTATAATTTTTCATTTTAGTTCATATTTATAATAGGAGTTCGACTGCTTTTTCCTCCTCACTCTGCAGACAAAAGTCAAAGAGAGCATGATTCCAGTGTCCTTTTTGAATTTAAAGTTCCATTACAAGAAGATCCTTTGCTTCATAATATGCTGTCTTTTTTACGCAATGATCAAGACATGAATCCCATTTTTGAAGTCTCATCTTCATGGTTCAAGTCACATCCTGTACTGAGCGACCTTGAACTTAAAATAAAAAATTTTGCAAGTTTTGCTAATGCAAACAGTAAAAGTAAGGAAGTTGTGTTTATAGCTACATGTGCTAGTGACTTAAATGACAGTAGAGCAATTGATAAAGCTGCAGTTATTAAAAAATGCATATCTGGTACTCCATTTAGCGAGTTTGATCTTCCTAGCAAACCAGAAATGCTTACGTGTCATAATGTAGAAGATAATAAAGTTGAGTTGCAATGGAAGGTTCAGGCATTTGGCTCAGTAAATGTTGAAAAATACAAAGTTGGTTATCGCTCCACTGATGAACATGACTATACATACATAATCACAAAAGAAAATAAAAAGTTCATTACAATTAATCAGTTAAAACCTGAAACTTCATATGTCTTTAAAGTTTGTGCTCAAACTGCAATGGGTCACAGTGAATGGAGCAAAGTAAGTGAAGTTGTAAAAACAAAAGCACCACTTGTAAATCAATATCTTCAATCGTTAATAGCACAGTCTGATATTATTAGCTCCTCAGGGGTGCCAATGCTTTACCAGCTTAAAGCTAAATCAAGAAAGATGCCAAAAAGTAGCAAACATA
>NW_003558106.1:0-1181 GCF_000090795.2 Amphimedon queenslandica
AAACTCAAAAGAAACAAATAGTTAAAAATCAGTAGGACATGAAACATCATTTTGAAACCAGACTCAAATGATAGAAACTTAGTGTTTAGTTAGTAAACATAGTAATCTCCCTGCTTTCACTGCCACACCATCTCTCTGCTCCCACTGCTTCAGCGTCTTCTAGCCCTCGCTGCCACACCGACTCCCAGCTTTCACTTCCTCACAATCTCCCTGCTCTCGCTGCCACACAATCTCCCAGCTCTAACACTTCACCACTCCCAGCTCTCAAAGCCAGACAAACCATCTCCTCTGAGTGCCATACAAACTTCCTCTGAATGCCACACCATCTCCCTGCTCTTTCTGCCACACAATCTTCCTCCTTTCACTGCCACAACATCTTCCTGCTCTTATTGCCACATAATCTTCCTACTCTCACTCCCACACCAATTCCCTGCTCTAACTGTAACATCAACTCCCTTCTCTCATTGGCATAATTACTCCCTGCTCTCATGGCCACATCATCTTCCTGCTCTCACTGCCGCAACATCACTCTCTGCTTTCACTGCCACATCTTGTTGGTCTCACAGCCACATAATCTCCTTGCTCTCATTGCACACCTCACTGCTCTCTCTGCTACAAAAACTCCCTATAGCACTGCCACACCTTTTTCTGCTCTCACTGCCTCACACTCTCCTTGCTCTCACTGCCGTCCCTGCTCTCCTTGCCTCACCATTTCTCTACACTTGCTGCTGCACCATCATTCTGCTCTCACTGCTACACCTTCTCAAAGCTCCCGCTGCCTCGCAATCTCTCAGCTCTCACTGTCACACTGCCTGCTCTCATTGCCACACCAACTCCCTGCTTTCACTGCCGTCCCATTTGCAACTTTTTGCTATTCCATGTCACTGCTCTCACTGCAACATCATGTCCCTCCTCTCACTGCCACAACAACTCCTTGCCCTTTCTGCCACACCATCTCCCTACTATCATTGCCACAACACATCCCTATTTTAACTGCTACACAATCTCTCTTCTCTCACTGCCACTCCATCTTAAGACTCTCATTGCCACACCATTGCCCTACTGTCACTTTGTACCATCTTCATGCTGTCACTGCCACACTTTATCCCCACTCCCTCTGCCTCACCATTTCCCTGCTGTCACTGCCACACCATCTGATCTCCCTGTTCTCCCTACTCTCA
>NW_003558107.1:0-1180 GCF_000090795.2 Amphimedon queenslandica
AATTTGACCAAATCTTTCACAGGATAAGCTTAAAGGTAGCTATTCTTTCTTATAACAAGCACTTTTTAGCTATTGATAGAGCTACAGCAGGTAAGTGAGGCATTTTCTTCGTGCCTCCATTGACTTCGTTAACAAACTTGCTAACCAAAATGGCAGCCAATTATGGCACGTGGGCGGATACCGTATATAAAATTAATGAAATTCATAGCTTTTGCAATTCTCACTCTGGGTGGTCTATTATTATTATTATTATTATTATTATTATTATTATTATTATGTTTAGATAAGCATTTTCCTACTCCTGAAGTTCGTGATACTATTAAAGAGCAAGAGTTACCTGTTGTTTCTCAAGGTACATGCACATGTGTAGTTATTATCTAATGATTTAAAACTAAGATTGACAAGCAGTGGTATACAATGTAGCTATAGACCTCTTGCAATGAGAATGAAATATGTCAGAAAGTGATACATAGCAAAGGGTGTGGTTGATACTATAGACTATGAATGGATTAACGTAGAAAGCAAGCTATAATGGAGAATATCCTGAACATTGCACCAAATTTTTTTAACTCATTTTTTCTTCAACCAATTTTTGCTGCTGTACCAGCAAAAAAATTAGTTTTGGTTTTCTTGATCTCCATGGAATCTTTCCATTCAAATGCTGGCCAATCACACTTACAAGTTACATGTGTAATACAAAGAAATGAACTGATGATATACATAGGCTTCCATCAAGTTCTCTGCAGTAGCTATAGTAGTCCTAAATTGTGGCCCAATAGCCCTTAAGGGTATTTATTTAATCTGAACAAGCTCAAAACAATTTTAGCCTGTGTGATTTTGTAGCTAATTTATTGCTATTAATTTTGAATTTTAGCAAAATCTAATCACTATGATATTTGTGACAACAGCAAAAGTACATGTATACATGTATATATAGTACCATTCCTGGTACCATCAATAAACAATTATACATGTAGTAATACACACACACACACACACACACACACATCCTCACTAAGACTGATTCCACAAAAAATTATTACTATGTACATGTTCATGTACTATGATTACAGCTACATGTTGTACTATCATTTACAATGTACATGTACATATAATATGAAAATTAGGATTATTCGAACCTGGAATTGAGTATGACCAAAAGAATCGTCCTCAACCATTT
>NW_003558108.1:0-1180 GCF_000090795.2 Amphimedon queenslandica
ACACTTAATAAAGTTCAATGAATCATTAAAAGGTTTGAGGTCATCCCAATGAAATTGGCCTTGACTATCAATAATGTAAATGTAATCAATATAAAGTGTACTGCCATTGACAAACTGAAACTGAACACAAACAGAATTTGATGAAACATTAATCAATGTCAAGTTCAGGTCATGAGTACCTTAAAATAAGTAAATATCATAATGTATTAATTGTGTATTACTTACTGATTGTTATAGTGTTGCTTTGAACTGTAACTCCATTTCTAAAGTACAAGGTAGCATTAGTATTCAGTGTCTTATTTGATGGAAATTGAACAACAAGTGAAATGTTATTATAAGAACTATTGCTTATGGATACATTTGTTGTTGAATAACAGTTATCCTTAGTACACCCTTTCAATGTAATGTTCATTAGTGGTAGTACATTAGTACAAAACTGATGAACCTATAGGAAAGTAAGCATAACTGCATTATACTATTGTTTTTTTTCATTAGAATAAACATAAACAACACCTCACTATGAAAACTTACAGATACAATGAAATAAAAAGTCAAATTTTCATTTAGCACAGAACAGAATAGCACAGAACAGAATAGTACAGAACAACAGAAAGGACCAAAAATGACTATTTATATACATAATTGATAACAATATTCATAATCATAACTAGCCTACTTAATAATAATTAATAATAGTTAATAAGGAAATAATAACTTTACAACATTCCTCCCTTCTTAAGATGAAAGATATGGTCCACAATCAACAGGTCGTCGAGGTCTTGTCGAACGACGGCCTGCTGGGAGAGGCTGTGGCAAATTTGGTGGAGGAGGAGAAGGCCTCGGTTGATCATCCACAGTAATTGGGGATGGTGAGTAAACTACCCAATCATCATCTAAATCAACATCATCTGGTGCGGATGGTTCACAATGTGGAGTTCAATATCTTAACTGATCAACATGTCATCTGAATTCAATACCCAGTGGTCTTAACAATGTAGGAGACTGGTCCTGTGACCTTAACAACAGTAACAGGAATCCATGCTGGAGTACCACGATAATTCCTAGCAAATAATGTATCACCATCTTTAAATTATGACAAGCAGAGGCTCGACCACTATTCGACTAATTCTGCTGTTGTTGAGTCAAGCGATGGCTGATATCAGGATGAAGTAGGTCCAAT
>NW_003558109.1:0-1180 GCF_000090795.2 Amphimedon queenslandica
AGCAGCTAAAAAGAACCGTAACAGAGAGAAACATAATAAGGAGAAAGATGGCAACCCATATTTTCCTGTACATTTCTTTGTTCATAATCTTTCATGCGCCCCACCAAGAGTAGATAATAATTAGAGGAGAGTGTCCTACTGTGCCTATCATCACGCCGTAGAATTGAAGAGTCACATTCAGGATATTTTCAGTATTTTTGACTAGTTATTTGAAAATAACTAGCAATAATACGGAAATAACCTGATTGTGACTCTTCGATTCTGCGCCGTGATGAAGCAGACCTTATAGCCAGTATAGTAGGACATTCTCCTCTAATTATTATCTACTCTTGGCCCCACCCAATGTAGAACTGGTCCAATTGGATAGCTGATCAGATACACAAAATCCATTAGCTTGCAATGGTCAGCTCCAAATAACTCAGCATTGAAGTCTAACTTGCTCTGAGCTAAATTATCATTATTATAAACTCCATTTACATTCTACACACGGTAAAAATTTACAAAAGTTAAACAAAAGAAACAAATAGAAAATAGACAAAAAGAACATACTGAAAGAAAACTGTGAACCCAAATAATTTTAAAACCTTTTGTTTAACATTCTTACAATGGTAGGTATATCAGCATTCAATAATTTAAACAGTTTTTACACTGAACTGAGGTAAAATTAGGCCAAAAGTTTATGGATCACAATTTAATGGGTTACAGTAGTAATTGAAACTCAAGTAATATGAAATAGCTATGGCAGCTCATGATAACTTAATCAATGAGCTATCATGTTTACAGCCTACTCTATGTAAAAATACAATAATGTGTTCATAATAAGAGTTTGATAAGATGATATTGATAAGATAAGGTAATATATAATTACTCTAAAAATTAAAAATAAAATCATAGATAATAGAGAAAAGCCTCAGTAAATGAACTATACTATTATCTACTCTAATATTTATGATAAAATCATAGATAGAATGATAAAATCATAAAATCATAGATAAAAAATGAAAAAAAGTAAATGAAAATTTACTCCATTCTCTATGATAAAATCATAAATTTAATAAGCTTGACCACGCCCTGAACAGATTTAATAACTTTTAATTAAGCAAAGAGGTGTAACTTGGAAAACTGAAAGTTCGACTGAAAGCATCGGCATTTGGACTCAAAATGGTCAGTCTAGTCAACG
>NW_003558110.1:0-1180 GCF_000090795.2 Amphimedon queenslandica
TTACTATGTCCAGGTTGAGTATATTCAAAGATCTTGAGTTGTTACAATAAATAAAGCATATAGAAGCCTCAAAACTAATTTAACTTCCACACCCACTAGGACAAAGTATCCTTATAGTATGAGCTACCAAATGTATCCGGCAAACGATACCACCTGAAGAATATAACAACAAGAAGGATGGCATGATAATACATGTAAACTGTGAGTGTAATTATAGTCACACATTTACAAACTTTTCAGAAAACTGCTATGTCCCTCTAGTAAACATACATGAAAATATTGACAAGGCCTCCATTTCTCATAATGGAAAAGTTAACTGAAGAGAGAAAGTTTGTTTTGCAATAAAAAAGGAGACTCTTACTCACAAATAGACTAAGATGGTGAGTGTTTTCCCTTAGCTTAACCGGTATATATGCTCCATTGCTGTAAACTACAGCTTCATAGTAGTACACACATAACTTGTTCTGCAACAGTTTTTGTAGCTATGTAAAATGATTTGCTTTTAGTCCTATTAACCAATTCTTCAAACTATAGCAGAAAGAAAATGTAATGTAAGTGTCACACCTAGTTATGTATATCAATAAAATGTAAAACAGCTAATCTATGCATGTACATTATAGTCTTCAGACAAAAGCACTGTTACAATGTCCCAAAACCAGTTAAACGAATTTTACAACTTGCAACTTTTTCTCACATACTCAAGTGCAACAGCATGTGGATGTACCCCAGAGTATAAGGAAGAAACTTTTTTAGCAGGAGGTCCCATTTGGTAAAACATTTTTAAAAAATAAGACTTCCCAAAAGATGTGCTACAAGTCAAACAACACTAAAATGTAACACTACAGAATATAGATGCACATTACAAATGCAAGCAACAGAAGACTAAAACAAGCAGGGTTTTTTGTTAGGCAGAAGTACATTACTACCAATGATAAATCAAATACTTCGTTGCATACAGCACCAATTACTATTCTTCACAACATTCCCTAAATGAAAAAATGAAGACTATCTATTCAACATATTTTTGGACTTTAAAAGTGAGACAATTTGCATTTATTGTACAATACACTGCATATCATACAATAAATCCCAACCTGGACCACGAGGAGGTAGTCTCACATTCCAGGTCAAAAAACTCACAACTCTGCAATTTTACCTAAGCAGCACATTATAGCAGTAA
>NW_003558111.1:0-1180 GCF_000090795.2 Amphimedon queenslandica
GTACTTGCTCACGTGTCAGAATCCCTCAACAACTCAACTTATAGACTGCTGTTCATGGCCGACTCATTCTTCATTGGTTTCGTATCGACTGTTTGTCTGGCGGGGGAGTACTGTATGTAGTGAGCTGACTCATCATTACATCAGAATTCATAAATTATTAATTGATATTATTGTCTATATAGATCTAAATGCGTGTTGTGTAATAATAATTTCCAGTGTTTGGGTGTCAACTAGATGAGACTTAACATGAGCGCTAACACTCACTCTCGCTATATACCAGACAGGCATTGTAGAATCACATATTTCTACATACTACCAGATTCTTTATCATACTTTAATAATGAACACATTCAGAGAGACAACAGGATATCAATTATTGCTAGAACTAAACCTTTTAAAACAACTTAGATGCTCTTGCATTCGTTTGACTATATTGTGATTGTTGTCATTTGTGATTGTGAACAATGGCCGCCTTGTTATAAATGCCTGTCCATTTGTTTCATTGGTGAGATTTAAAATGAACAGCAGATTGCATGAGCTAGGTTCTGAAAGGGAAATTGTGATCTAGATCTAATACACAACGTAGAAAGTGCATGTGCATGTTTAGTAGATCTACATTGCATGGTGATTATAGTTGCTGTGCGCTGTTGCTCTCTTTCAACGCCTTTGGTGCTTCTTTGAATTTAGAATTGAATGAAATTTATTTTAGCAAAAAAAAAGGACCTAAAAATATATAATTATAGCAAAAAAAGCCTAAAGCAGCTGCTTGTTAATTATAAGTTTAATATTATTAGTCCAGTCCATTAGCAAGTGACCATTTACTCCAAGTTTATACTGGGTTTTGGCACTGACAGATTTGATGACTGACACTGTTGCAGTAATAGTAAATACCGGATGAATAACAATGGTCTTTTTGGCAATAGCAGGTCCTATACCTGCTCCATGAATGGGTGCTTTCAGCTCCTAAAAAAGATGGTAATGATTTATTATGATTATCATTATAGACTTATATCAATATATGACAAAGATATTTATGTAGCCAATAGGTATTAGCTTACCATCAACTTTATTCCCAAGCATTTCTTCAGCATCTAGAAATGATAATAAATAAATAATGTCTGCTATGAAAAATTGTAAAATTGTGACTCAATTGGTGAGTCCTCAAATGTTAAATTAATAG
>NW_003558112.1:0-1180 GCF_000090795.2 Amphimedon queenslandica
TGGGTTTAGCTACATGAGACTGACCTATTGATCAAGATACATAAAAACAATGTATACACATTAAATAATTTATTACCTCTCATATTAGTAACTGGTGTATTGGATATATCATCAACTGGTGATGGTAGTACAGTATGTGAACTGACATTATCAGGTATAGACTGACCTAATGTATTGAGATATAATGACTATATTGATCACTGATAATGTACACACACACACTCACCTAACTGGTGTAATATAGAGGTAGCTAGTGTATGATGTTGTTGGTTTATTAATACATGACATATATCAATAAGATACTGCTCTGGATTAAGAGAGGATTCCAACTGTCGTTGTATCACAGACACTAATTGACTTGATTTCCTATAATCAGATATTCCTGTTACTGTTTGTATATTCTCTTTAGTATCCAGTGGTATCAGTCCTTCAGCATACAGTGCATCAGTTACTCTGTAAAGGTTAGTAGTAATGGCATCAGTGAGTTTAACAGAATGAGTCCTTAATATATCCTTTGGATTACCTGCAGTAGTGTATCAGTTAATGAGTGTTGTATTAAGTGTATGTTTACCTGATGTAGTACTAGTAACAGGTTTATTAATTACAGAAACTGATGATGATACAGTAGATACTACTGGTACAGTACTAGTAGGAGCACCAGTATTACCTATTATACATTTAATATAATTATTAATATATAAACACATGATCATACCTCCTGTACATTGATGTACTTGCAACTGATCATTAATAGTTTGTAATAAATTGATCTCTTCTCTTTTAGTCAATGCATTGAGTACATCCTCCATGTTGCTCTAGGATTCTTCTTAATCCATTTAGAGAAAAGACCTTCTTTGCTTTGTTCTTTATCAATTTCAAAGTCTTCAATTGTTGTAATATCTTGTTGTGTTATTCCAGGTAAGAGAAGACCAAATGATTGCCAGTCAACAAGTGGTTCAAGCCATTGAAGTAATAGGAAAATATCAGGTTGGTCATCAATCATAGGACCAGGATTGAGTTCAACATCTCCTGATAAGAGGAGGAGGAGAAGTAAAACCAAATAGTAGATCAGGTCAGAGCTACTCCCAATAGTAGCTATAAACAAGACTAATGACTGGAGGCAGTGGATCATAACAGTAACAGTAATTATACCTATTGTAAATACACTGTATGATAATAT
>NW_003558113.1:0-1179 GCF_000090795.2 Amphimedon queenslandica
ATTTTTTGAAAGTTATATACCGGTAATTGATTATTATTAGCTGAGACAAAACTGTTACTACAAGAGAAAGTATTGCATTTAACAGAACATGAAGAAGTTAGTGAGAAATTTGAACTATTTCATTGTTATGATAATAATAGGAGAATGAGAAACTGAAAGAAATTAACAAGTTACTAGAAGAGCAGCTTGCTTTATTCCAATCTGAGAAAGAAAGTAAATATGACTATGTTAATTATTAAAATTTGTCATGATGCTACTATGCATAAGCATGTATCATTATAGATGCATGTCATTATGCATGAGCAACAATGATAAGTGCTTTATTATTAAAGGGAAAGAAGTGGAGAAGACTGGAGCAGACAAAGAAGAGCAGCAAAAAGAAATTGATACAATTATGGCAGAAAATGAAAAATTGCAAGCAGACCTTGTTAACAAGAGTAAGCATAAACACACATCTTTATAATGATGATCATCAAACACTAGAACTAGAAACAGATGAAAATGAGGAGACAGTTCAAAGTATAAATGTATTATTAGTAATTTTCCATTCAATTTCTCATTCAATTTCTAGTGACAAAATTAAAATTGACTCGAGTTCCAACACTGCATGATGACTGGAGAGAATCACACACTCTACCAGTAGAAGTATTGATGACATCTTTTGCTTCTCATCATAAAAGCAATGACCATTGGTACAGCCCAAGCTTCTACTCTCACCAAGAAGGATACAAGTTGTGTCTAAGCGGAGTGAGAGCAAATGGAGAGTCAGAAGGAAGTGGAACACATCTCAGCATTCATATCCATTTGATGAGAGGTGACCATGATGAAACATTGAAATGGCCAGTCAGGGGAAAAGTAAAACTAGAGCTATTTATATGGGGACTTCATATGTGTTTTAAAACCCTACTGTTACCAGTAACTGCAGTAACTTGGTAACTGAACTATTAGCTTAAATGCTAAAGATTGTATTACTTATTTTGTCATTCTGGTTATGCTATATCTCCAAGTGTTAGTGCAGAATTCTATCCATGTCATTTTCAATTTGGCTGTGTGTGATGGCATGCAACTAGGGTTAACTGAGGGGATATAGCTAGGTACAATAATGTATAGGTGGTGACTGGGTAACTCTGGTAACCAAGGTAACTGTAGCCAAGTACATTAATGTATGGGTAGTGACTG
>NW_003558114.1:0-1179 GCF_000090795.2 Amphimedon queenslandica
ATAACAACACACAATAATATTAATAATGTATTTTATTTGTAATCAACAAACTGATCATTAATTATATTATATATATTTATTATTTTAGGTGATTGGATATCACCAACTGTCACTGGAGACAGACCACTTCCTATTCATGACTTCACTTTAACATCAATTAATAATTCCAGTGCTATATTATTTGGAGGTTACACTGCTAATGGAGAGAGTAACAATGTATATATTCTTAATTTTACTGATACATCAGTGGTGAGTGTATTATTAGTATAATTACATTAATTATTGATTAATATTATTATTATTATTATTATTATTATTATTATTATTATTATTATTATTATTATTATTATTATTATTATTATTATTATTATGAGAGAAAAGGGCAACAATCATGGTTTATAATCAAGGTTTATAATCATGACCGACGGACCAGCACTGATTTTGCAGCAAAGAGCTCTAAGGTAGTGGTTCCATACAAGAATATAACGGGATAAGAGAGCTGGATGGCTCCACTAAAGGTGCTAAAGATAGCTGATTAGCTGCTGGACACTGTAAATGTATAAACACGTGGTCAATCGCCATAGCAACTATCTAATCTGTTTCCATGGAAATTCTAATTAGCATTCGCGAAAATTAGTCGTCCTACGGTATATAGAAAGGAGGAGATTATTATTATTATTATTATTATTATTATTATTATTATTATTATTATTAATATTTGTGTATGTGGTTTATGATAATTAGATTTTATTTTATTATTATTTTTAGAATTGTTTAAAGTTATCTAATCCCGGGGGGTCAGTACAATGGCCTAAGGGAAGATGTGCTCATTCCAGTGTATTGATTAACACTAGCTCAGGACCACACCTACTAGTGGTGGGTGGATTTGATACTTCTAATCTTTGGATATTTAATATTAAAAATAAATCATGGAAGGAACTGGTAAGTATAACATTATATTGTGGGTGTGGTTTAGACATTTTGGGTGGAGTTTATGGTTTTGGATAAACTATAGAGGATATGCGTGCTAAGTATATTCATTGCAAAATAAATGTATTCATTGCATACCGTAATAACTTTCAAGAAAAAAATTAGTTCGTTGGACGTCAACTTTCCATTGGCAAGAATGGAGAAACAATAGAAAAATGCTTGGTACCAGGAAACTGTATTTCTTGATAG
>NW_003558115.1:0-1179 GCF_000090795.2 Amphimedon queenslandica
TATATTTATAAGCATTATTGTATTAATGTCACATTAATTATCTTTAATAGATACTAGTGTGGATTCCGATACTGAAGGAGAGGAAGAGGAGGAGGATAATTTATTAGCTGGGACTGGTCGTCTGTTAGCTGGGCGTGTGTCCCGGTTACCAGGAGAAACCATTGACATCAAACCAATGGGACAAGCCAATAAGGAGAAACCAGCCCAAGTGAGGCTTAGAATTTACCAACTTACAGTAGGCTATACAGGGGTGAATTTTTAGCAAATTTTTAAAGTTTATGGTGATTGGTGTGTTTTAATTTAGCAAATTTTTGGTCATTGTATTTAACATGTCCAAGTCAGTGGTTACAAATGCTATTGACATGCCATACCAAATAGTGCTTTAATTTTAATTTTTTTTTAACTTATAAAATTTAAAGTCAGAATCAGTATAAATTTTCAACATGCTCCTTCCTCTTCCATTTTCTTAATTTCTTTGTTTGCCTTTCCAGCTACTGTCTTAGGACTTAACTGAACTGATGAATAATGGTTTTCCTCGTGTCCTTTCTCCAGCCTATTAATATTCGACTATAACTGAAGAGTAGATATAGGAGATGACACACGACCAATTTTTAGTAGTTTTAGCTTCTCTGAGTAATTCATCAGTCAACACATTTAGAAAATCCAGTGATTTTGGAGCTGCACAATACTGAGCTCACAGGCTTAAACTACTTTGCTCACTAATTAAAAGTAGTTTCATATTGAAATAAATCAAAAATATTGTTTCACAGTCAAAATCAATAATTATTATAAATCTTAAAAAGTTATCAATTATTCCTGAATATACTTCTAAAAGTAGTCCATATTGCTGTTAAAGGGTTACTTGCTATTTCTATAGTATCATAAATAAAATGATTAATACTGGAAGAATACTTACCAGGAACAAAATGGTACAATAAATATAACACCAATGCAATCAATACAAACCACAAAAGATGCAATAAATTCCCTATAAAATAATTAATTTATAAGATGACTATGTATATGCAGCTGCTCTCGTTAAACTATTTATTAATAAGAATTAGTATTATTATGCAGTAATGCCATTATGTGATAATACAAAATTCACTTTTACTCACCCACTGTTTCTGGAATATAATCTGGGAAGCAATATGCTATAAAGAGAATGATAACTATCAC
>NW_003558116.1:0-1179 GCF_000090795.2 Amphimedon queenslandica
TATGTATACTTATCATATTCATATTCCAAATGCATAATGTGAATCTCTACACATATAATGCAAATTTTGCAATGTAAACTGTAACAAACCAGAAATAAATTAAAAATAATGTACAATTGCATACAAAATAATTTCTATACATGCTTAAAATTTAAAAGGTAGTCTCACCAGATTTTCTAGTCCTGCTATAATAAATAGTAAAATAAATAATAATTCAATCAGGATTAAAAATATTAATAATAATTGATTTAAAAATTAATACTGTTACTATAGTTTTGATAAAGCACTCGACCCATCAAAAAGAGCAGGATCCATTCTTCTAAAATCAATCTCAATGTCTTTCATTGGAAGATACTCTCTACACAGCAACAATAACTAAAACACTAATTAGAGGAATTGACCCACCTGCACGATATCCCAGCTTCACTCAATAGCTTTTGAGAGTAAGTGGTCTCTGAGCCATCACACTGCCACTTGTTCATGTAATGGACATGACTCATACGAGACTGGATAATAAGTTGAGCACATTTGTTGCATGGATAAGTCACTGTATATAGAATGCAGTCATTAAGATTGTGCCTGTTTGCCCATACCATGGCATTGGAAATGGCATGACACCCTAAAAAATAAAAAACTATAACGGACATAATGTGTACATGTACATTTCCATGCAAATTTTCAGACACTATTACATTATTACACAGTAGCTTAATATAACCATATTTGAAAAGATATACAATGTACTTATAATAAGGATAATTAATTGAACGATTACAGTCAAACCTCCGCAGAGCGGACACTTTGGGAAGTCAGCTATTGTCCTTTATTCAGAGGTTGTCCTCTTCTCAGAGGTTGTGTTGTGACCTCCCCGTTTCAGAGATCAGGTTTAGGTCAAGCATTAAGCTATAGCTACTGTATAATCTATAAATACTAGGCCTAGCATCATTATTATACTATAATAACTGTTCTAAGTGTTCTTATTAATTTAATGATTACTATTAACTTTAATATTGAGGGTGTGGCTTTCCATATTTCCGGAAATGTCAATTTACAGAGGTAAAATCACCATGTTTAGAAGCTTCTTTGTGCTTGTAAAACTGTCCGCTGTCTGGAGTTTAGAGGTGGTCACTTCTGGGAGATTGCTAATGTACAGTAAGATGGGCTATTTTCATCGGTGAC
>NW_003558117.1:0-1179 GCF_000090795.2 Amphimedon queenslandica
AAGAGCAGACTCAATCTCACAAAAAGCAAATGAGAGCCGTGGTCTGACATTGCTACTAAAAAATCCCTCTATTGTACTCTCCTCATCAGATACCTTCAGAATTGTCCACGAAAACACTGTCTTAGCTAATGGAGGAGTCACAACGGCTGTTGTATTAACAAGATGAAGCATAGAACACATCACTGGACTTAATTGGGAGCTAATGATACTCGTAGAATGTACAAAACAAAAAATAGTAGCAGGAACAAAACGAAAAAAGCAGATGAGAATATACTCATGAGATCTTGAGAGGGATAATACTATATATACAATGAGACAATATAAACTTTTATGATAAGATTTCAAAAGAAGTGACATACTTATGGATGAGTCTTTACAATGCAGTCTTAAAATAAGATCTACTAAGTGAGGTCTGAGTTCACAATATATAGTACACACAAGTTGGTATGTACTTAGTACTACAATAAGACAATATAAAGACAGACTTAGCAATAAAATAGTGACATACTGAGTGATAGGAGTCGACAACAGAGAGACAGTACAATAAATACAACTGATATGTGTATACGAGCTTAGTCAGCAGGTCCTAAGGCAATGATAATCAAGTCTGGATTGAAGTGACATATATACTTATGGACGTTTCAGAGAAAGATAAAAGGCAGAATGAACGAAAAGAACCGGGTGTATACTAACTAGACTAAGCGTATACTCAATTGAGATTATAAATACCACAATATCTGGTGAAATAACAACTGGACTGACGACAGATACGTAGGTCGGTGGGACAGCACCGCTGAAAGCGGAGAGGCTGTTGCCAGTGTCGGTGATAAAAGCCCCACTCGAAAAACTAAAATTATCTAGTATCTGAAAGAAAAGACATAAATGCCTGAAGCAGGGATAGTTTTACATACCAAAAACCTGTGAAAAGCGATAGCTACTCCATTTTAGCTACCACGAGGTGATAATAAAAAATAAATTATTTTAATTAACAAATGAAGCGGGAGGGTGCGGGCGGGTAACGGGAAACTATAAATTTACTTGGAGTGGCCTAACAGTGTAAAAATATTCCTATAATCGATTTCACCACCTTGCATGTACAGCTGGGTTCTTATTAAGACCTATGAAGATTCTCTCTACCTTCTACTGCTTCTAGAAAAGTCTTTAGACAGTATCTCTATG
>NW_003558118.1:0-1179 GCF_000090795.2 Amphimedon queenslandica
TGCTTTCTTGGTCAATAACTAAATCGTTGAAGTCAAACGTCCATGTCATTGAGTCATTGAATGTGATGTTAAGTTTAATAGTGTCACTGACATTAGAAGTAGGTATGTTAAATGGGAGCGATGCAGAAAGAGATGATAGGGTTTCATTATTATCGCCAGGAGTGAGCTCAGGAGCAGGCAATTTGTTACCATCTATTAAGAGAGAAAGAGAGAGAGAGAAAAATCATTATTAATTGAGATACACTCGTGTGAATCCAGTAGATAATTTTTTACAAGTACTAATAGTGTAGGAGTATAGCTGCATTGTAGAAACAATTCACATGAGTAGTCGGGCAGCCCTAAAGCTGGAAACTCCCTAATTTATTCTAACATTGTTATTTTCATAGCCCATTAAAACAATTGTCACCACTCAGCTATATCCAGTGTACACAAGTGCAGTTGTGCCATAGTAACCTCTCGCTCTCTCTATGCAATCATTAGTACAGTTATGTTATTTGAAGCACAATTATATTATTTGAGTATAATATTATGATTTAAGGTTAAACAAGTCCATTTATCACTTATTACTTGTGTCGATGTTGTTGCTAGTCTGTGTAGACACAAATATTTCAAATATGATGAACTGAATCCAAAGCAAATGCCAAGCATTAAAATACATACACACACACACATACTTTAGGCACTGGGTCTGGGAATATTAGTTTAAAGGGCCCCATATTACATTTGCATTTTAAATTACATCAAAAGGCAAATGTAATGTAATTTAAGGGCCAGAGTTATGTAAGCAAAACAAAATGATTATTTCTAAACATATAAAAGTTGCTATAGTGCATTGCTATTGATTAGAACTAAAACTAAAGCTGTCAAATCCCAAATGAACACACAAATCGATGGACATTATTATAATCAATAGTTTACTCAAGTTAGTTCCTATCTCTCAAATTGGTGCAAAGCACGTACAAATGGACACATAGCTCGCTGTATGTTATTGTTGATGATAATTTGATATAATCATGACCAATAAAGAGAAGAGGTCGCCTTTGGACTGCTTTAACTTAGTTAGCTAAAGGAAGCCAGTTGGTTGAAATGCTTCCTGACAGTCTAGAATTATGGTCATTAGGTACACACTCCAGCCCTCCCTTCCCCTCTCTCCCCTCACTTCCTTTTAAGACACCAAAA
>NW_003558119.1:0-1179 GCF_000090795.2 Amphimedon queenslandica
TAACGAGACTGAGGGAATATCAGATGATTTATTAAAGAGATCAGACCTGACCTTTAGACTCCCAATGGTTGGATTTACAACCAGTTATAATGTATCAGTTAGCATCGGAATGTGTCTGTATCATTTGCATGTACTGGAGGCCAAGAGACTGGGAAGGAAGAATCAAGTAAGTATTTAGGAACTTTTAAGGATTGTATGGTGGTTTAATTATGATCATTGGTATTATTATAATTTCTAGTTTGGAGTGCAAGACAGCTCAACTGATAATGATGATGCTTTTATTGATACTCTATTGTTCTTTTATGAAAGAGAACTTGGAACGAATACAGTGAAAGAAATTAAAGAATCCATTAATTATGATAATGAATATTAACTGCTGTCATTATAAATGTTATCATTAATGATTACTCACGTATTGTCAATTTTTAAAAATATTTTAAATAATTTTATTTAGAAAAAAGACGAGACAAGGGACATGCTACAAAGAGAGAGAATTAATAATTATTATTATCAAAAATGATGACACTACAATAATAACAGTATAATTATATCGATATACAGCAGTTGTGAGAAGTTTAGCTACTATGACAGCTCATCACACAAATAAATGTATGTAATAACAATAATAATAATAATAATAATAAATCAAAGAAGTTTTTTACTAAACAAAAGAAGGCACACCCAGTAACTATGGTTTTTTGGTAGAAAGGACGAGGGCGACAATGAGTCCGTAGAGACCCAAAACTTCAGCAAAAATGAGGATGAGGATCATACCAACAAAGAGGCGGGGCTGTTGGGCCGTTCCACGTACTCCAGCATCCCCCACTATACCTATTGCAAACCCTGCAGCTAGACCACTGAAACCAACAGAAAGACCAGCACCTAACTGGTTGAATGACCTGTGGAGAGAGAGAGAGAGAGGGGATTAATGTAGTAGTGAAGCTATTGTAAGTGAATGAATGTAACTGAAAGTTTATTTAATAGGAGGAACATTGATAAAAATGAACTCACTCAAATAGAGTAATCTCCTTCTTCACTGCAGGAGAGAGAGAGGGAGAGAGAGGTGACAACAGTACAGAAACCAGTTATACAATAGTTCCTTTTATTCATAAATACCATACAACATGTCTCACTCAATGGAACATACAAACTGATAAGAATCAACCTCAACACCCACTC
>NW_003558120.1:0-1178 GCF_000090795.2 Amphimedon queenslandica
TCGACATTCCAGTCCAATGATCAACTCCATAACTAACAATTAATATTGACAATAATAAATATATAATTATTGAACTGTTCTATTTATGAGCTGAGCTCTAAATACTAATATCACTTAAATGCTAATATCACTTATTTCACAGACTATTAATTATCAATATCACTTAATTAATTGATTGGACACACCCATAAAGTTAATAAAACGGCTATTTATTAATAATAAATTTTGATGAAAAATCTAGTCTTGTCCCATGTGCTATCCTGTGGGGTTCTTGGTCCCAGACTATAGATGGCGTGTTCATTGAGGTGAACGTCAAGGAAGGGACCAGGAGCAAGGACATCAAAGTTAATATAACACCTAAATTGAGCCTGAGGGTTTCTGGAGAGCCTTTATTTGAAGTGGGGTAACATTATTAATACTAATGAGGTAACTGTTCCAGGGCAAATTGGCAGGAAATATTGTTGCCGATGAGTCTGTGTGGAAGAAATAACAAGAAATGGTATCAGTTTATACAGTACTGGGTATATGTCATGGAAAATAGCTAGGAGAAAATTCTCTATTTTTATTACATTTTCTGATGCATATACATGTACTTACGTTGCGTAGAAAGTTTGAACTGATTCCAATCAAAATTTGATTTTTACGATTAATTTTTTTAGTTTATCTAAAATCAGACAAAAGCTCCTGTACTATTAGTAACACAGTAGCATCAAATACTCACTGTGCCATCTCTTCCAGAAGTGACTGAGTAAGACATGAAAATACTTCATTCTATCATGTAACTCCTCATTAGTGATCTTGAATTCTTCCTCTAAACTATCATCAGATTCCACTGAAGGTAAATTCATTACTCGAAGTCCAATGATCAAGTGAGAGGGTGATTAAAGCTCTTGGTATTGTCTGAAAGTAGTTTCAAAGGGAATCCCCTCCTCCTTGACGTGTGGACGAGGACTGTACTCTTACCAGCTCCTCCTTTACCAAAGAGGACTAATATCACGTGATCCACTCTTGATAGATTCTTTCTTTCTCTTCCTGTAAAAATAAAAAGCATTGAAAGTTTAGCAAACCCGATGCCATTTTACATAATATATACCAACATTACCAATAGTCTGGCTGGTCCAGACCCTCTGCTACTAAGCAGCTCAGTCAATGTCATAACACATTTTCACAATTTGACC
>NW_003558121.1:0-1178 GCF_000090795.2 Amphimedon queenslandica
TACTGGTTCAGGCCAGAGCAACAGTGATGATTAGCAATGATACCTGTTAGGACTGTACCAATACTGATATCAGATTTGATTCATTAATTTTTGGCAGCATTGCTGATTCAAGCAAGAAAACTCTTGGGTGTGTAGTTATTACTATATTTTTGTAAGCCTCCTCATCAATTTTTTATCAGTCACTCGTCAAATTTATGCATCATTAACACTGAACCTTATTAATGGAGAGAGCAACCATTATCACACCACAGACTGAAACGAAAAAACCACCAAAGTAAAGACTAATGTTTTTCCATCCCTAGAGAAGAGGAGAGATGAAAGAGAGAGGGAAAGAGAAATGTGGGCTTTCATTTTTGATCATTTTAATGTTTGAAGTTGTGCCTTGATCTCCCTGTATAGCAAAATACCCCAAGCTGAACCCCAAATTTTTATTATATTTTCTGATACATATTGTTGCCTTAAGCTATATAGAAATTTGAGCTGATTCTGACTTCAATTTTTCAAGTTATGAGGTTTAAAAGCCCCAGGTCCTGGAACAAAATGCCCTAGCTAGCTCCTATATTAAAGCCTTGTTTTTAAGTGACAATAAATCACTCAATGATAGTGATATTGAGACAACTTGTAAACAAGGGCAGGTACTATTAGGTTAATTAGGCAAATTATGTTTATAGCATGTGTTAAGCATGTGCTCTTTGAGGTTTGACTTTAATTCATTATAAGCTCTTCAATATAATAGCTCCTTATATGGTTAAGATTTTACTGATAATGAATGAGTGTGTGTGTGTGTGTGTGTGTGTGTGTGTGTGTGTGTGTGTGCATGCAACAGTTTTTTGAAGTATTATAATGGATTATAGTGTACATGTACTCACTGTATTGGTAGAGAATGTTATGAGACAGTGCATGAGGTTAATTGTATTGTATTGATGGCTTCTGTTACTAAACTGTGTCTGTCTTTTCCTTCTCTTCTCATCTTCCTTCACTGTACACTACCCTCCCTCCTTCTCCTCTCTCCTTATCTTTTTTCCTTTTTGTGTAGTTGAGGAATCCTTCCATAAACAGGTTAGCTATTAAAGATATTATAAAAGCAATATGATATGCTTCTTAGTTTTTATTCTGCATGGACTATAGTGTCATTTTTAATGCTAAACAATCATTTTTGTTTTTTGGAAAGTGGAAAC
>NW_003558122.1:0-1178 GCF_000090795.2 Amphimedon queenslandica
TTCCCCCACTTCTGATTTCTTTCCACGCCTCTGTGCCATGTGGCATGCTTTTTGCTTATTTTTTAAAATTAAATTTGTGATGGTAGCAAAATAAATTAAAAGTTATCAGAGTCTCCTCGTCATCATCACCATCACTTCACTATCTTGTGTTAGTCTTATGCCCATTCCAGAAAGCCATAGTCCTCTCCCATGCGTTGAGCATTCTGGTGTCTCCCTCTAACCCAACGGTCCCACATGGCTGTGAGAATAGAAGATGAACAGTACCAAAATGCCCTCCGAATACAGTATGAACAGTGCCAAAGGGCACTCAGAAGTAGAAATAAACTGTGAAACAGCGCTCTCAGAGTAACGAGAGAAAATTTGGCAGCACGGCACAGAGCACTCTGAATTAAAAAAAAGCAACAAATTGAGTTTATTTATCAAGCAACCTTACCAAAGCTGTTTGAATCTCTGTGAAATTCTCCATTTTGTTTGCTGCTTTAGCTTCTACACCAATTTAGGAAGTTGACCTTTTCTTTGTCTAATTTAGTTTTGTGCAACGTGCAGTATAGACTGAACTGCGCATGCGCATTTACTATGTGTGTAGCTGTGTCATGTATATGCTCTTATAATATCTGCATAACATTAATTGTTTGTATTTTTAGAATGAAATTTATAAATCACACACTAATATACCTTGTTTTAGCTAGAAACCTCCACTAAGTATTGCAGTTGATCCAAGCATAAAAAAATTGCTTGCATTTCTTGGTTCTGAGACCTGAGCATGCACGACCACACCCAAATTTTAAAGCACATGCTTTAGTGGTGGGCGATACTGGCCAAAATGGATTCAATCTGATACCGATTGATATTAGCTCATATCGGGAGTATCAATAAAGCTTCGATGCAATATTTAGACCACACCTATAAAGTCATACCCCTTAATATTGACTGTTTTCATCGATGTTTTACGTGTCCCTATTGTACGTCATTAACTTATTAAAATTTTCTATATTAATATAATTTACCCTTAATAAGTGGGCATGGTCAATGTATTGATTTACTGATTTTAATCCAAGCCTAAGAAATATTTATCAGTCTCAGGTACCACACAATGCCAAGTTTTATATTCCCACGGGCAGCGGGACGCAACTCTAGTTTCAGCCTCATAATAATTCTTAGTTGTATGTACATGAGTT
>NW_003558123.1:0-1178 GCF_000090795.2 Amphimedon queenslandica
ACTGGCACTATATCACGAGTTCGGACATCAATGAGTATCGATTTACTCAACAAAGACTTCTTCTTTTTTCTAGATAACTGAGAAAGAGTGCTCAGCAGAATTCTTCCTCTTGTCTGCATTCTTTCTTCCAAGGACCCTGGTCCAGAAACATCTGCTAGCAGTGGTTCGACTGTTTTGCTGTGTTCATCTCTCTTGATGCCACTCTCAGCAATGCTCTTTACAATATTCTTTTGTTTGGACTTTTGCCAGTGACACAGTAGCTCATTCGGGACCTCAAGGCAGCACACAACATCTTCAGAGCTTACTCTTCGGTGCTTATTACTGGAAGTACATCTTAGAGTTACTTGCAGATTCATCGTCTGGAATAATATAAATAGTTCCCGCGGGAGTTAATTAAAAATTATTAATAGTTATTAATGAATAATCACAATGTACCACCCTTCACAAAAGACACCTAAGTACATCTCTATTTACTCGTTTCTGTGATGTCCTAATTATAAGTACATTCCTTAGGTTGTATACTGTATCATACAATCTTAACAAAATGAGAAATAATTTTATAATTAAATTAAGAAGTATTAAAAAGAATAAGTATTAAACGGTCACTGTGAAGTCCAATGGCAGTTCTTTACGCTTGAAAAGTACCGGTGAAATTACATGGCAGAGACTAGATATCCCTAAAGAAGAAAATAATGTTTATAATGATTGTTATAGCAAGTTAACAATCTGTGTGAACGGCTTTGCTCACAATCTATGGACATTTACTTGCTTGACTCCATACAAGTAAAGGGACTCCCGTGGTTTACAATTACGGATTGTAGTAAGAGGATATACGGAAGGATGACCGCATATTTCTGGACATGCTAAATAAGTCCTTGATTGTCCTGAAGCTCGGCCTGTTTCACTATTACTCGCTATAAACAACTTAACCGTGATTTAGTCAGAAGATAAGAACAAGAAACATGTGGAAAATAAGAGGCTAGGCAATTGTGGTCTCTTCCTTTTACTGTTACTATGTAAATCAACTGATGTTATCAAGATCTTTATCATGTGTAATCGCCATTTTGAATATTTGCTTCCATTTTTGGGCAGACCACCCCCCTTTTATACTGCGCATGCTCGTTTAAGAAAGGGTTTAGTGTAAGACGTGCAGCTATGGAGTATGATGTACCTCGTTC
>NW_003558124.1:0-1178 GCF_000090795.2 Amphimedon queenslandica
TATTATATTTCTACAATTTTTTAATTTAATACTTGCAATTTGATTCCAACAGTAAAAATAGCAATTAATAGAACATGTAAATATAGTTTGTTCTTGTATTCCTTACCTTCTCCCTCCATTTGGTTCCCTAGTCTCACAAGATGAGATAGACGAGATGATGGGGCGCAGGGAGGGTAGGCACTGAAGTTACGAGCTAAATTAGAGGCAGCAGACTCGTAGCCATCATAACGTAACTGACTGGTGACACATAAGATATATTTAAAGGATTGTTCTTTACCTAACTATCAGTCTGTACAGGTGTTCTCTTTCCTTTACTGAACCGGTTGCCTCCATATTGTCGCACGTGGGCAGTTTATTTTTAAATTTTTAACATTAATTTTTATTAACAACTAAAGATGTAGCTATGTCACTCTTGGTTATACCAATTCTCACTACTGTCAGTATAATTAAATTGCCACAATGATAAGTAAATGTTTAAAACTTGTTACAGTAATAAAACAAAATAGAGAACTATGATAGCATAATCAGCAATTTAGGCTTAGCAACTACAAGAAAAGACTAAATAGAAAAACAACTTTAAGATAGTAATGAAATCTATTTCAGCATAGTTAATGTATTAGGTTAATAGTCTTCTTCATCACTTTGATCACTTATCGAACCACCATGCACAAATCTATGCGCCACAGCCCCACCCATTATAGGACCAATGACAGGAGATCCAATAGCTGCAACAGTTCCAATAGCTGCTCCTGCAACTGTTCCTCCTACCGTACCTGCTGTACCTCCTGCAACAGAACCAGCTTTGGAGTCAGGTAAAACAGCACCTGCTACTCCTCCACCAACAGCACCAATAATAGGGCCTGAAACAGGTCCTGTTAGGAGGCCTGCTGTAGAAGCTACAGTCCCGCCAAGAAATACAAAAGGGCTCAATGCTGCTTTGGCTGCTTTCTTCCACCTTGTGTCTGCTTCAATGATAACAGCTGGTCCGCTTGCACCATCAGCATTCACTCCTGATATAAGGAAAATGTAATCTGTATCTGACTTCAGATTTGTAGCTCTTGCAGAGAATTTATTTTTTTGAACCTTGATTGCCAAAAAGTATACATCAACTTGATCCAGGTCTTTTTCTCTTTTGTATCTTATCAGGTAATGGTCAACAAACTCTTCACCAAACTTTG
>NW_003558125.1:0-1178 GCF_000090795.2 Amphimedon queenslandica
TGATGTCTCTCAGTAAGTTTCGCACGTCTGATCTGGTTGCTTTATATACATCTATCAGTCTTTCAGCCAGCCGTACCTCGAACCGGCTGTACAGTTCTCTATCTTCTCGATCTCTCTTTTCAATGTAAACATAGATACCTTCCTGTAACTATGGTAATAACAATTACGTAATACAAAACAATTACGTAATACATTAATCCTGAGTTCCTGACTCCTGAAGTTCACTATGTATTATTGCAACTACTGTGACTTTCAATGTTACAGAAGTGATGCTTTGCTAAGGCACATCAGAATCTCTCATGCAAATGATCCTGACTTCCAGGTTTACTGTCATTCATGTGGATTACCATTTAAAAAGTGGGATAGCTTAAGGAAACATGTTCAAAGAGTACATGGCAATGATGATTCAAGAGCAGGCAATTCAGGTACTACTATTATACATTACACCTTACTATACATATGCCTATACAATAATATTACATGAATTCTTTATTACTACAGAAGTTAGCTATTCATTAGTAAATGACAACATGACTGATGATGACAGAGATTCTGAACCTACAATGGCTACTCCTGCCGTACCCATCGACATAGAAAGAGATTCTGCACTATTTCTAATGAGAGTTAGTGATGAGCTGTCATTAACGCACAATGGTATTGACAAGCTCTGCTCAGCCACCCAGTGATTCATAGATTCTGTGTCCGAGTCCGTAGCTGATAGCGTACAACAGCATCTTTCTAAATCAGGAATTAGCATAAGTGAGAACGATATCAAGGAAGTGTGTCATCCAGGAGAAGTATTTGGAAAATTGTCTTCACGGTATTACTGAGAGAGTTATTTTGAAGATGCCTTTAATTATGTGGTAAATAATATTATTACAATAATAATTACTATTATTGTAATAATATCAAAATATTATCATAAATGATATTTATACTTAACACCGTACAGAAACCTGAACCTATATGTCTTGCAAGTGAATGGGAATGGGTGACAAAAAATGGGCAAAAGATATTACAACAGACTCAGCAGTATGGATATTATATTGATGTATTTGCTACTTTAAAGGTTAATAGTTATAAGCTTAGCTTAATGAGTTATATATAGTTACTAAACAGGCGCTTTTCAGTAATCCAGCTCTTCGAGAAGAGTTGAATAGTACACATCAAAGTACCGA
>NW_003558126.1:0-1177 GCF_000090795.2 Amphimedon queenslandica
TAGAAAAAGATGGTAAAGTATCAACATCTCCAATAGTTGTAGAATCATTCTCCCTGTAGCAAAGACATATCTCCATGTTCCTTTTCTACCCACAAAACTATCCCTTCCTTTGACTATTGTAATGTCACTTCACACCATTTAATTATCTGTTTAGCACTTTTTTAAGACATGAGTGCCTTTTGTTTTAGTACAAATAATATATACAATGCATGACATATATTAATGTGACTTTAAATTAACAAAAAGTAAAATTTAAAATCAGTTACTTATTTTTCAATGATAGTGATACTATAATTATGGTAGTACACATGTAGACCATAAAAAACGGAGTTATTTAGGTTCTTCACAAATTGAATGATAAATAATCTCAGTAATTTCAAAAGCATCATCATTCCATTAAAATTAGCTTAAACACACACATCTCCCTCTATCAAATCAAACTTATCTTTATAGATATGGCCTTGGTAAATGTATAATTATGTGAATATCATGTATTTTGTTTTAGAAATAAATTCCCCCAAATAAAATAATGGTAAAATAGTGCAGCTGTCACTAATTCTTACCTGTAATATTGTAGGGACAAAAAAGTGCAGCAAGCACTGATTCTTCCCTAAAGTACTATAAGGACAAATTAGTGCCTGCTGCACTATTTTGCCCCCCTATACTTTAATTGTGACAAAAAATTGCACAACGCACTAATTCTATATTTTAGGACAAAATAGTGCAGAAAGCACTGATTCTTCCCTATAGTATTGTAGGGACAAAATAGTGCAGCAGGCAGCCAGGCACTAATTCTTCCATATAGTATTTTGGGGACAAAATAGTGCTTGGCACTAATTTCTTCCTATATAAATAGGTCAAATTGTATAATGTGTATAATGTGCCTAGTCACACCATTATGTAGGAAAGAAATAGCACTATTTTTTACCCTCTATAATCATGGATTTCTTTTATTTAATGATATCTTATATAAGCACCCTGTTTGTTATGCAAAGGTCTCTAGTGCAATCTGTAATGCTTTATTTTTAGCCAAGAGTGTTGCAGTTGTTGAGAAACTTATCTTTGCTATTTTATTATTTCTTTCCTTTGTTAGAGAAGAGAAAAGAAATTAAAAGATTGTGATTCCTGTGTCACTGTTTCTAGAGTCGATGTACCATTGCCTGTTGTGCATGTAAGT
>NW_003558127.1:0-1177 GCF_000090795.2 Amphimedon queenslandica
AAAATAAAAACTGATTTACTTGAACATAAAATCTCATAATAGCTAACAGGAACATCTTCATTAGCAGTAAACTCATCTCTGCACACCCTCAACTCAATATAGTCAGTAGTGGTAGTGTTACCATAGTCTCAGTGAAACCATGGGATACCAGGAACATTACAAAAAAGTGATTCAATAGATGCACAACTCTGACTATCCCAGATTGGATCAGACGTAAAAACAATAACAGGACTGTTATATATTGATATATTATTTTGGTATTGATTCCTATTATTATTTTCTAAGGCATTTTGATTACAGTTATTTCTAGTATTATTATTATTGTTATTATGATTATTATTACTACTATTGTTATTACAATTATTATTATTACTATTATTAATTATTATTATTATTGCATTGCTGTACGATGTTATTTCTTTTCCTTCTAGCTGATGCTTATGATTTACTATGCTTATTAATTCATGTATACTGATTCTGATTGTTGTGTAATGTTTTGTCATTGTGATGTAATATGATGTAATACTGTTTGTATATAAGTGTATGTTCTTTTCATTTTTGTCAGAAGAGATTTTAGCCTTTTTACAATAATCAATATTTACAAAATACGAAGGTCAAGCTCTCTCCATTCGGTCACTACACTGGCGACGAGGGTAACTGGACTACTTTGCTGTTTCTTCCTACTTCTCACTACTCACACTATGGCTACGCACGGCAAGATGTCGGCATTCGATGGTTCCAAGGAATCTTGGACTTCTTACTCCGAGAGACTTGACTTCTACTTCAAGGCTAACAAGATTACAGCAGCAGAATCTCAGAAAGCAGTCTTTATTACTGTGATAGGACCTAGGACGTACGGGCTACTGAAGAGCCTACTACAACCAAAGACACCTCAGGACTCTACCGTCACCTTGGATAAGATGAAGGACGTTCTACAGAAGCATTTCGATCCTAAGCCATCTCCTATAGTTCAGCGCTTCAAGTTCCACACGAGAGTTAGGAAACAAGACGAGACAGTGGCAACCTATGTGGCAGAGCTCCGTGTGATAGGAGAACATTGCGATTTCCAAGATTCTCTAGATGCTATGATTCGGGATAGGCTCGTTTGTGGCATCAACAGCATTCGAATCCAGAGAAGACTTTTACAAGAGCCAGATTTAGACTACGATAAAGCATT
>NW_003558128.1:0-1177 GCF_000090795.2 Amphimedon queenslandica
TATGGTTTTAAAGTTCACCAATCACAAATGTTTTTCAGTAGACGGCAGTATTTATATCCTGACATGATCTTCTCTTGCAATGGATCAGTTACTAAATGGATTTTTGGAGCTGTGGATCAGAAAAACAATCAGGATGCTTTGGTGGAATTCCAGATATGGCGTAAACAAGGGCAAGAGTCAAATATTTACAATAAAGTTTCGTCAAGCTCAATGTCCTTTAATAATATTACAATGATTAGTACTAATTATTACCAGTATACTCCTCAGATCCCATTGCAGTTCAGAGAAGGAGACGTATTTGGTGCATATATTCCTGCGACAAGTTTAAGTTCATTTGTGCTTTACGAACAAAGACAGAGTGGACCAACTAATGTGTTTGTATATTCTGATAATGCACTATCAGTTATAGCAGAAGAATCACTGGACTTTAATGCTAATAATTTTCCACTAGTTGCAGCAGAAATCAGTAAGTAGATATGTGTTATTGTGTGATTAGGAGAGCATGATGTGCTCCTGGTGTAATTTTTTTGCACATTCCTCCAAGAGTTCATGTACTCTTAATTCCTCCATAGGGGTTTCCACTAATACAATTAGTAACAGTATTATTAGATCTACAACCATAAACAGCATGCACCCTGTTCTCAGAACCACTTCTATATCTACAGGTAAATTATTGACGCCACTGAATATTAAATATTAATGATCATACATTATAGCCATTGTAGCCTCTTCCAAAGCTAGCGCTACACCTGTAATATCAGTAACACCTATCAGTAAATCATCAGTAACAACTACTGGTGAATCATCGGTAACAACTAGTTATGAATCTAATGTAACTGTTTTTGTTACAACAACAGGTAGGCCAGCATAATCTATAATAATTATGCATCTTTCATTTTTCCATAGCTACACCACTCTCTCCTACATCTCAATCAACAGTGTTAGCTTTAATTATTGGAGTGATAGTGGTCATAGTATGCACTGTGTTCATCGTAATATCATTAATAATAGTGACGTGCATTTGTTTGAAGAGGAAATCACCAGCTAATATTAGATCATCTGCAATCCTTTCCCCCATTCCTAACACTACTAAAGATGGCAACACAGATAACAACAGCTCATTTCCTAAAGAAAATAATGATATCATTAAGAATGGTGACTCTAGCATCATTGCCAT
>NW_003558129.1:0-1177 GCF_000090795.2 Amphimedon queenslandica
AAAAATGCTCATAACTTGAACATTTCTCATTGAAATCGCTTCAAACTTTCTACACGGTATTAGGACATCAATACGTATCGGAAAATGTAATAAAAATTTGGGGTCATTTTGGAGCCATTTTTCAGAAAAAACCATGGGCTATAATAGCCTTGGGTAATTTTCAAAAATTGGCCCGTTTTAGAAATGCTCATAACTTGAAAAATTCTTATTGAAATCGCCTCAAACTTTCTACACAGCATTAGGACATCAATATGTATCAGAAAATGTAATAAAAATTGGGTGTCATTCTGGAGCCATTTTTTGGTACCAGCCGCCTACAACACAATATTAAATATAAACCCCACCCATCAATCATTATTAGCCACACCCCTCACCTTCCCAAATAATGTATTCTTATTATTAAGTTCATCAGTTCTTCCCAGCGTTATAAAGAACTGTGAGGTATTATCATTCTTTCCTCTATTGGCCATCCCCACCAGACCACGTCTATTGAACTTGAGTCTCTGATGAAACTCATCCTGTTAATTAGAGTGGGCGTGGTTAAAGGGTTGTCATGGTAACAATGGACTCACTTTAAATGGCAAACCATAAATAGATTCACCACCTGAAGAGAAGATAAAAAGTATTTGAACAAATAATTATTAATAATTAATACCTTCTCCTGTACCAGTGGGATCACCACCTTGAGCTACAAACTCTAGAGAAAGAGAGACAGAGACAGAGAGAGAGATACAAATTACATGTACATGTAGGAAAGCAACGTAACATCAATAGATCATTCTACTTAATTAATAATCATAACTCCACCCACTAATTAATAATAATTAATCCATTACCAAAAACGACTCTGTGGAATATGGTATCATTATAATAATCTTCTAAACACAATTGTATGAAGTTACGACAGGCCAGAGGAGCCTCTTTGGACCACAGTTCAATATCAATATCACCCAGTGTGGTCTTTAATGGTACCTGAGGGGAGGGGCCAGTAGTCACTAATACAGCTGCTGCTGGATTAACTACCTTTCCTTTAGTAGGGGGCTCTGTTATATATATGGAACTCATTTCTGGAGCAGTTGAGCTCAAATCACTGAAATCAGGAGTTCAGGACTACTTTCCGTACATCTACTCAGTATATTCAAATCACGTGTTTCAAGAAATTAATCATAATAATAAT
>NW_003558130.1:0-1177 GCF_000090795.2 Amphimedon queenslandica
TTTGAAATTAAATACTTGACAATGTCAATGTGCCCTTTCTGTGATGCATGGTGAAGAGGCTTCATGCAGCCTTCATTAGGATCACACTTGCATTCTATTACCAAATACATTACAGTCTTAAAATGCCCATGTCTTGCTGCATAATCAAGAGCCGTATTGTTTTCTGAACATGTCGACTTGCTTGCATTGAAATTGCATTCCTTAATTAGGTATTTCAATGCATGAAGATACCCATGCCTTGCAGCAACAATGCCAAGAGGCTTACCATTGCAACTATCATAACCTAATGATGTCATATAATACTTAATAATATCAAAGTATCCACGTGCTATTGAAATAAAAAGGGGAGTTCTACCTTTTGAATCTTTACAAATAGGATCACAATGGTGTTTTGTGACCAATACTTTAAGAGTCTCTAATTTCCGACCAAAAACAGCATAATGAACACATGTGTGACCAGCTGTATTTGTAAACACTAGATCAAAGCCATGATCATTAATCAGCATGTCAATTATATCAATCCATCCATGATATGCAGCCCAGTGCAGCAAGTTAGCATTACATTCCTTTGATCTAACTGTCTTTAAATATTCACTATTGGTAAAACTAAGTAAAGATGAAATTGCTGAATCATACTTGCCATTCTCAAACTTATAAATCAAGTCGTCATCAAAATTTAAACTAAGGTTATCACTTAAAATTCTACATTGTCTTTTTGGTCCTTCGTTAACTTTGATATTATAATATTTTCTAACAAAGGCGAATTGTTCACTAAACTGCTGCAAAGCTGATGAACTACTTAGTGTGTCATTTTTGCCAATTACTTCATCAGATTCTAAACCTTCTTCTAGCATTTTTCTAATCATAGCATAAGAAAGTGTTGGTGGTATAGGCACTAATGGAAAAGGGAGTGAATGTGATACTTTTTCATCAGGTGCAGAAGAAGTTGAACTTAATGACTCTTCATCACTTGAATAGGAATGATTATACAGGTAACTTGTTGCTATTTCTGCATCATCAGATTCTGAATCTGTATAATAAGAACATAATAATAGACAATTCGTCACAAATTTTTATTGACCTGAAATTAAGTCACAAATGTCATAATTACTGGTTTTTTCTTTTTCTTTCAATTGTTGCTTGCCTATTAAAAGGAAAAGGAACAATCAATGAAACA
>NW_003558131.1:0-1177 GCF_000090795.2 Amphimedon queenslandica
AGGAGAACAAGAAAGAGGGAGAGGAAATGGAGACTGAGACCCTTACTGACCAACTTTAGTACTGGAACGAGTTTCAGTCTTTGGTAGCTAAATTATCGTTCCTTGGCCTGAGGGACAGATTCCTATTTCATTCTACCATCCTTCCCATTGACAATAAAGTGGGCGTGTCTGATATTGCTTATTAATGTGGGTGTGGTTTTAAGGTTAAAGATTATGTAACTGATCTCTGCTCGGACAGTATTTGATGAGAGTTTGTTGAGTGTGGTCACCGAAGAACTTCAGGATTTATTAAGTGGTTTGCTCAATGCCATATACGGTAATGGACATTATTCTTACTATTGTTATTATTATTATTATTATAAAGGAACAGGCAACAAGTCTAGAATATCATCAATAAAGTATTAGAATTAGTAAAATTAAGTTAGTTAGAAAATAATAGGTTAATTAAGTCATTGTTATTTTGTAAGAGAAATAATGTTATTATTATTATTGTTATTAGGTGACATTAGTAAGGAGTGGTCTGGTAGGATATTACATCACATATACAATTGCTATGGACAATTACGGTATTACATGTACAACATGTACATGTATGTTTCAGCTTTCTTTGCTTAGGATTTGTGAATTGTTTAATATTATTGTTGATTTTCCTGATTCAGAATCAGCGCTGGTTGATTTGCGTGAGTGCTTGCGTCACGTTGATTTGAGAGAAGAGCTCATGGAATCATTAACTAAAGTGTTAGACTTAAATTTGCATGTAACCAATCCATTTTCTCTTCTAATAAATTAAATAATTTTTACGAATGTGTTATTTTTATTGTTTAGTATCATTTGATCTATTTAAATTTTTAATAATAGCAATAATAATAATTATTATTTATGATTCTAATATTTTATTTTTCCCCCACCAGTTATGACTATGCCCTTAAAGCGGTTTGGAACCGGTTTAGAAATAAATCAGTTTACGTGTGGACAATTTCAATGAGGTTTAAACCGACTTATCTCAAACCACCTCAGGAGGTGGTTTGAGATAATCAAACCGGTTTAAGTACTGAAGCAGCTGTATTATGTATGCAATGTAGCATTGTAAACCGATTCCACCACAGTTATGTGTGGACACAATTAAGCTGGTTTCTGAACCGCTTTGATCCAAACTGGTTTGTAGTGTAAACGGGGC
>NW_003558132.1:0-1177 GCF_000090795.2 Amphimedon queenslandica
AAAAGAAGGAGAAGGAGAGAGGGAGTCACAGGAACAACCAGAACCATTGGAAATACAACAGCAAAAGGAAAGACAAGAGAAAGATCCTGTGCATGTAGAAACAACCAAAGGAAAGGAAGATAAGGAGCAAATTGATGGGAATGACGTGTTAGTTTATACCCCACCTGTTGCTGCTGAAGTATTGAATAAACCAACCACAGAGGCTAAAGATGGTAAATACATGAATACACTCTATTAATACTCTATGTATTGTGTATTGTATATAACTAGAAGTACAGTCCACTGGTGTAATGAAGGGTGTTACATATGCTGGAATGGTATATTATGAGGAGAAAGGTGCGAAGGATTTATTCACTTTCACTGCAGCTAAGAAATTAGATGCTCTCATTGAGGTAATCCGCGAATGTGTACATGTGATTCATTACTAGTTCATTGTTGATATAGTTTATTAAGAAAGAATATCCTCAAGCTAAACGAGAACTCAATGTTTACTTTCGTATTGCATCTCCTTATGGTTTTATTGAGTTAAAGTTTGATGCTCCACAAGATGAACCATTTACTGGATGGAGTATTAAACCTCGCATGACACCTTGCAAGGTATGTTATACTGTATACTGTATATGTTTCATGATTACTTGTTATTTTCAGGTATATCAAGATGATATTAACAATTTTGGTGATAAAGATTATCCTCTTCCTCCATCTTGTCCAATATCAGTGTATGGATCACCTGATGCTGTTCCTACACTAAATTACTCTGTACCACTGGAAGGTGTGGTTCGTCCTGTTACACTAGTAATTCAGGCATCTCTGAGAACAACAAGTAATAGATAAATCATTTCAATTGTTTTTATTTAATATCTAACTTCTCCTTTATTCTAATACAATTACTGAAGATACTGCATCATCCACTAGAGGAGCTAGTAAGTAAAATGCATGTGTGTAACTGTTTGTGTATACTAAATATTATATAATATATTTGATTTTACTGACTATTGACTTCTATTAGGTCCACCAGCAACTGTTAATCTTGATAGAGCTAAGAAAATCATTAATGATGTTCTTGTATCTCATTATGCTGATCTCAATTCTCTTAAGACATCTCTCTCAGATCTTGCCAGTCAGTTATATGCAGCTCATCTTATTAGTGATGAAGTCAGAGAGACTTGTAGTATGG
>NW_003558133.1:0-1176 GCF_000090795.2 Amphimedon queenslandica
TAATTTTACATGTACATACTTATAATAATATTTCAACTCATATAGTTGCTACACATACAATCATCTCCAGACAAGAATCAAAACTACCAACTGTAACTGTGTCAAAATGTTCAAGTTAGCTGAAAAATTAAAAAGTAGGTGTTCTATGGGAACAAAAAAGGTTGCTGTTCAGCAATATAACACTTACCTCATCAAGTTATTGAGAATCTGGACATCAGCAACAGTAACCTCTCAATTCATAAGGAACATGTATAGCATCGATTTTCTTCTTTCGTTACATCTGCTGAGTATATGAAATTCTTGATGTCACTACACAGCATCGTAAAAGCAGAAGAATTTCATTTTTTATAATTGAAATTACTTACATAATGTTCACATCATATTGAAAAAGGTGATATCAACACAATCACAACTAGAATTCAATTCAACGAGTCAAGTAGGAAGCCTATTCATCGATGAGAGCAGTGCCCACTTGTATTTTGGTGGCTATTTAGTAAGAAAGATACAATTAAAACTAAGGCAAGGTAGTCAAGATGAGGCATTGAGAAACACCATATTAGGTTTACTTCACTTTTTGCTGGAAGACAATAACAATGATGAAGATGAAGAGGATACAGTTGACAAGAGTTCCGATAACTGTACGAGACAATATAAGTTGCGGAAAGTTGACTGTTTGTAACAATGACTTTCACACTTTTTGTTACTCAATAGAGCACTAAGTAGGACTGACTTGCAAGTTTGGCAGTAGTGAGAACATGAGAAATCTCAGGGAGAACGAAGAGATTACCACTGAATGGATATAACTATTTGATGAACAGAGAGAGGAACAGAGTACTGAAGAAAGCAGAACGAGGATGATAAGAAAGCAAAGAAATTTCTTCTAGATGAAGTACTAACACTTTCCGTTACAGTGAGGATTCAGATTTACCACGAGATTTGTTGAACAATAGAAAAGCAACACAAAGAATTTACAGAAAGATAAAAGCTTGAGATCTAAGCACTCTTGCTCAACCTCCAACACTGATAATTGAATAATAATAGTTATTGTTATTATAATTAAAAATCAAATGACAACATGCACTGGTATTAATGGCTGTTTTTCTATATTTCGGTCATTAAATTTTACTAAAATTAATATTGTGATACATTTCAACCAAATTTGTTGTCAAATGAACA
>NW_003558134.1:0-1176 GCF_000090795.2 Amphimedon queenslandica
TGAACAAGGTAATGATGTTGAGCCAAAGATGATATCCTAATGTGTATACAAACTGAATTTCAAAAAGACATGGCAAAAAAGATTTCGCAATGGCCAAGTTACATTTATTGATTCAACACACAGCACAATAATGTACAATTTCTTGCTAATTACCGTAATGGTTGTTGATGAATTTGATGAAGGTGGACCCATTGCATGGGCCATAAGCAATTTTGCAGATCACAGTATACTTATTGAGTTTTTGAAAAATCCATCAAGGCCATTGTTGGAAATCTCAATCCAAAAGTCTTCATGTCTGATTGTGCTGACCAATTCTATAATGCGTGGATCAGTGTTCTTGAGGGCGGAAGACCTCACAAGCTTATGTGTACATGGCTTATTGACGAGGAATAGAGAAAAAAGTTGACTGAATTAGTTTTGTCCACAGAAACCAGAATTAGCGTCTACCCCTACTTGCGTGTTATAATTGAGGAAAGAGACAGAAGCGAGTTTAAGTTACTTCTTCAGCTGTTTCTTTCGTACCTTCAGAATGAATTAAGTGTTGAAAAGGAGAAAAAAGAAAGCTTTTTTGATTACTTCAGCTGTACCTAAGTGCCATGTAAACAGCAGTGGACATATTTATAAGCTGGGGTCAATACTAATAGGTATGTTGAAAGCTTTCACCTCATCCTTAAATTTGGAAAATAAGGAAAATCGAAGAGTAGACTGTTCATTATTTGTTTTGTTACGTTTTCCTATGAATAAAGCTTCTGACCGAAGTCTTAAATTCAAGAAAGGAAAATTTACTCATTGCATTGAGGAAATTCTTAAACGACACGGATCAGCTGAAGAAATGCATAAGAAAAGTAACTCCGATTCTGGGGTATTGGTAAAGAATAATAGCAATATAAAATCATGGCTAGTGGTATCAGAATTATTTGAAGATATATTCTACACTCTAAGAAGTGTTGTTGAGGAATGCTCGTACCAAATAAAGTTTTCGTTATGCAATGCATGTGTTTGTATGGACATGTGCCGATTCCCATTTGCAAAGCATAAACACTCACACTTAGTGCAGCTTCATTAAAATAGCTGAAGAAGTTCCAAAATGCCACAGCTTGATGAAGACACACAAGAAAGAGATCTTACACAAGGCACATTAACTACTGGTTGCACTGTGACTGATGGTAGTATTGA
>NW_003558135.1:0-1176 GCF_000090795.2 Amphimedon queenslandica
AAGTGTTTGTGATTGATGCTTGTCGTGGCACTGGCAATGAAGAGGATAAAAATGATGCAACAATTGAAAGTCCTACTCCTAGTATACAGCCGACAACTATTGCAAAACCCTATAGTTTAGCCGATACCATGACTATATTTGCATCAACACGAGGTATGGTAGCTAATTGTTCATAAGATGAAGGCAGCCTTTTTATACAAATATTTACGACAGTTTTAAAAAGGCATGCTACTAAAATGCATCTTTCAGACATAATAAAGAAAGTCCAAGAATTTATGGAAAAGCAACGATATCAAAAGCAAATTCCAATATGTCAATCCAGTTTGAAAAGATATTATTACATTGGAAGGTTTGTTACATGTATTGTATTAATAATTCATTTAATTCATTTTTCAACAGGCACAATCATAATGCTGGGGTAGAGGAACAGGTGGAACAGGTAGAAGAGGATATGAAAAAGTTGTCAATGAAAAAATAACTCCTTATGTATTTAGCATTGTTAACTGTAGCTTCTTACATGTACTAGTTTATTTCTTTAGTTTGAATGAACTAAAACAACACAATTAAAAATTTTTGATTCTTTACTGTGTGCTTTGTCTTGTTAATACTTAAAATTGCTGATTTTCATTTTTTAAACCCTGAAATGTCATATTTTACAGGCAAAATAAATTCATAAGTAAATAAAATATCAAAACATACTGTATAAAAGAGAGAGAGAGAGAGAGATTAAGGCCAATGATTGAGGAAGATTTAACTAAGCTACATGTATACCTCAGCTAGTGTTAGCTCATGTTTCACTCCCCCAGCTTCACCCATCATAACATTTACTGTGTGCTACTGTCTTGTTATTAAAACTACCATGTGGGTATAAAATTTTGTGGGATATTTAATTTTGTGGATTTCACGGGTGACTTCTTAACCACAAAAATTAATACTAAGGAAATGTTCACTGCATGAGCATGTGCAGCATGTGACTTAATGCAAGTGCATGTGTGCAAAAACGCAAAATGTAACCCCTTCAAAGTTAAAAAATTAAGACTTTTTCAATAAAACATTTAAAAAATTTTTTAATTTTGTAGAGTAATTGTAATTTTCAAAATCCTGCAATGCACACTTCAAAAATCCAAGAAAAAACTTGATAAAAAAGAAAAAAACAAAAAAATGTACTTGTACATG
>NW_003558136.1:0-1176 GCF_000090795.2 Amphimedon queenslandica
CTCATCATAACAGCTGTTGTGTCGTCAATGTAGAAGATAGAGGGAGAAAAGATCTCAAATCATACGAGAATGGATATATTGCAAAGAGTACCAGTTTATAGAATACCTTCGAAAGAGAGCTTTATGCAGCCAAAGTTTTCCTAGAACGGGGACTACTCAAATCTTAAAAAGTCATTAGACAGATGACTTTCTCGAGACTTTTCTGAAGAACTTCCCTGGATATCTATTTTAACCCGTAACACGCCTAGGTTTTTTGACAATTTTTGTTGTCTCATTGAAATGTTAAGGAAAAGATCACGTGATACCGGGCCGTTTCCAATCCCTGTTGTATCATAGATACTACCGTGCTTTGCAGGTTGCTTGACCCAATTTTCTTACTTCCTGCTCACGTGACATGTATTATCAGTATGGAGAAAGTCACGTTATTACGAGTTTGCAAGGTCAAGCAACCTGCAAAGCACGGTATACAGCCCTTTGCACAAAACTTGCACCAGTCTGATCACGTGACTTGATAAAAATATTAAGTCAAGCCTATGGCTAATCATCACGTGACTGTAACTGGTGGTGGCAAGTTTTGTGCAAAGGTTTGTATATACTATGTCCCAACTGAGTTTGGACCAAGAAAAACTGGAATAACTTTTTATAGGAATGTGGGATAAGAATGAGACTTTCACAGGTTCTTAGTCGCCAAATGCCGCTTCAGGATCTCAGGTCTTGGGTCTCTCAACCCTTGGGAACCCTGAGAACCGGGTTCTCCCTATAAACCCAATGGCATACCAAAGCTAACCGCAATGACGTTTTATGATGTCATAGTTTACATAAGCACATGTGGTCGAGCGCCCAAACTGATAATTCTTCTTTTAAAATGCTAATAGAGCAAGATCTTCTGATAATGATGGCCTTTATGAAGACTAGTTGACTCCAGGAGCTATTGTACTGCTTATCAGGAAAAACAAGACTATTTTAAGAGTGAAACAACACAGCCGAAATATCGGCCATGTCTAGGGATGAGCCTATTATTCCAGCATAATTTTAGGAATAATAGGGGCTTCCTCAGATGAGGAATAATGCTGGAATAATTGGGTGGAAATAGGAATAATAGTGGAATAATGGGTGGAGTTGAGCTCAATGGTGATTGCAAAAAAATCTTTTTTAAATTTGGCTAGTGTTTTTTGG
>NW_003558137.1:0-1175 GCF_000090795.2 Amphimedon queenslandica
AAATACAGGGACATGGCTAATACCTAAAACATGGATTAAAAATGAAACTTACATTTAAGTCTGATCTATTACTCCTGGCATAACCGATAGTATTAGCTGAGTAAAGAAGAAACAAATGCTGAGAAGCCAGTAAAACAAAGAATCATCAATAACCACCATCAAGTGATTTGAACTCAGTCTGATAAGTCACTTCTGGTACTTTAAAAACCATATTATGAAACTGAACAAGGAAGAGACAACTAGGGAGAAGTCAGTGCTACATAAAAAAGCATTCTAAAGCCAAACTCAAGTAATAAAACTTTGGTCTTGTATAATAATACTTTACTATGAAAGTGAAAAAGGTAAAACATATAGTGAGACTTGAGTAGTACATAAACATTTTTAAACTAATTTTAAGTTATTAAACCAGTCTGATCAATCACTTCTGTTATTTTAAACTGTATTATGAAACTGAGAAAAGAAAAAACAATTACTAACAAATAAGTAGTACAGAAATTATCATGTAAGAAAAACTTGAAGTATAAAAAAACTAACACTGATCAGTCACTCCTGGTATAAACTATACTATGAAACTGAAAAACAAATAAGCAAATCATGAAAATTGAAAGAACACATTATTTTAGAATCAACCTCATATGATGAAGACTCAGTCTGAAGTCACCTTTGGTATTTTAATTGCTTCAGAGAAAAAAGAAATTTTTCCTCACAACATGAAACATCATTTCATAATTCAACTTCAAAAGAAAGCTCAAGCTGATAAGTCAATTCTAGTATACTTCATACTATAAAATAGAATTTATAAAACAAACTGGTGTAAAGTATGACACGAAGTTTTATTAAACAAATCAACCTAATTTTAAAATACCAACCTAATTTTAAAATAGTGACTTCTGGTATTTTGAAAAACTATGCTATAAAACTTGACACAGAAGAAAATATAGTGTGAAGTTAGTGACATGCAACATCATTTTAAAACCAAACTTACTCAATGTAATCAGTCACTTTTAGTATCAACTTTACTATGAAAAAAGAAAAGAAATCATGTCCAGCTATTGGAATGGAACTTCCGGTCGCATTAATTTAATGATATTCATTGGAATTACCATAGCAACGGCAGCTCAGCAATGGTGGATTGATAGGAAGCTTCACTACAAAGCCTGCTAACGTCTTTCTGG
>NW_003558138.1:0-1175 GCF_000090795.2 Amphimedon queenslandica
ATGAGTTGAAAATTTCCAACTCTTCTACATACACTAGGCAACATGTTGCTTGCAACATCTGGGGTTACTTTGATCTTTTAAGGCCTTTCATACACGAGGCAACTTGTTGCTAGCAACCTAGCAACATGTTGCCAAAAATAGAACATCTTTCTATTTCTGGCAACATGTTGCTTACAAGATCAAAGTAACCACAAATGTTGCTAGCAACAAGTTGCCTCGTGTATGAAGGCCTGTTGCCAGAAATAGAAGGCTGTTCTATTTCTGGCAACATGTTGCTTACAAGATCAAAGTAACCACAAATGTTGCCAGCAACATGTTGCCTAGTGTATGCCTGGCTTTACAGTCACTTCCATTGTGACACATTGCTATGTAAATCAAATGTATAATTATCATATCATATAGTTATGGAACTGACAGCAGTGCTACCATTATTGATGATGTTAGTTGCTCGAATAGTAACTATTTAACTCTACAGCAGTGTTCTCTTTCTACATCTATTTCAACTTTAAGCTCTTGCTCTCTTAGTACTTCATATGATGCTTATGTAGTTTGCCGTAAGTTATATAAGAGTTAATAGATTTAATGGTATAATTATGTTACATTGTACAGATAGTACAAGAATCTGGAATAATCCTTATTCTGGACAGATTCGTCTACAAGGAGGTACTTATTCAAGTTATGGTAGACTGGAAGTATATTGTAATGGACAGTGGGGTACAGTATGTGATGATACCTTTGATGCAACTGATGCTAGAGTTGCCTGCCGTCAGTTAGGATACAGTGATTACAATTCATACAGTGGAAACCTGTTAGTTCAGTTATTGTGAAAACAATTAACATATTGTTTGTGTTTCTAGTGCTGGGTCTAGCTCACAACCTATTTGGCTGGACAGGGTTTATTGCAGCAGTTCAGACAGTTGTCTTGCCTATTGTGAATCTTGTCCATCTTCAGAATATCATAACTGTAGACACAGTGAAGATGTTGCTTTGGGATGTGGTAAGCTGTTGCTCTATGCTACATGTAAAAGTGATTACGTAACCATTTTAGAATTTGACACCTCTCGAACTGATTCAACTAATACACTAAGTACTTGTCAATATGCTGACTCCTCAGGTAGCGAAATGAAATAAAGTTGTAGCAGATTATTATTTTTTTAATAGTTAATGTAGGAGGG
>NW_003558139.1:0-1175 GCF_000090795.2 Amphimedon queenslandica
GACTGCATAGACATGTACATGTACATACCGTATTTCCTCGAATAAGGGCCCTACTCAAATAAAGGTCTATCACTAATATACGTATATTACCACTATAGATATGCATATTAGACCCAGTATTATGTGCCCTTGTGGTTAGAGTAGTCCAAATAGCCTAATTGTTCATCCTCAGTCTTGAGAACATAAAGTCGTGGGTTTGAGCCCGGGTTTTGGAAAATTTTTAACTTTCATTTTCGTGATTTTTGCCTCTGTTAAGCAATAAATGCCCAGGCCCTTATACGAGGAAATACAGTACTTGTTCCCAAAGGTCAAGATTACACCATTAGCTATTAGTAAACATGGAGAGTGTTTAATAACATTATTAATAACCTGTTTTATCAATGAAGCAGCTGCTTATACCTTACATCACAGACTATTTTGAAAACACTACGGTTAAACTATAGTTCAACCCAAACAGTCACATTATACATGTCGTACATGAAAGATACGATATCAATTAGAACACGGTACAGAGTATTTCTCTAATTTCCTTTCCCAGTCACCTTGTCTGGATGATAGTATCCATTCTGAAAGGTACAGTTCTGCTCTGTAGTGATAATGCAGTCACCTGATATCCCAATGCAGCAAGGATGGAGGGTAACGTCACACAGGCCACCAGAGTTTAGGGACTCGTTGAGACACGTGCTTGGACCTCCTAGAACCTCATTTGAGCAACCATCACCCTCTTCAAGACAACTGAGAGAGAGAAAGGGGGAGGGAGAGTGAGAGAGAGAGAGGGAGGGAGGGGGAGGGAGGGAAAGAGAGAGAGAGAGGGAGGGAGGGAGAGAGAGGAAGAGAGAGAGAGAGAGGGAGGGAGAGAGTGAGTGAAAGAGAGGAAAAGAAAAGACCATTTCCCATATAAATACACATAATGTATACACAAAACCACAAATGCCAGAGTAGCACTACATTAATTACATTTCCTACCTTGAGAGTGGGAGCATGCCACATTCACTGTAGCCACAAGAGCCAGCATAACAGCAACGAAGTCTTAGCTCATCGTTACGCCTTTTAGCAGCTTCAACTCTAAACTGAACGTTATTACGCATACACTACAGGGAAGGAATGGAGGAGAAAGAAAAATAACATAAAAAATTCAAAAAGGAAGCTACATTACATGTAGGACAAGAGAGAGA
>NW_003558140.1:0-1175 GCF_000090795.2 Amphimedon queenslandica
AAAATGAAATAAGTCAATAGAGAGATTTGATAAGTTTAATGTTTACTGGTGAGGATAGATAGTAATCCCCGCTCCATCCTCCAGATTAATGGTGCGAATCTTAGCTCTGGTGCCTCTTACACATATTATTATTATTATTATTATTATTATTATTAATATTATTATTATTATTATTATTATTATTATTATTATTATTAACGACCTGGGGGCGAAGCCCCCAGGTCGTTCCTATAATTGAATTCACCGTCGCGCTATGTATATATATATATTTATTTGTATGTCCACACTTACATTTCTTCTATACACGTTGTATTGGAGAAATAATAAGCCTTAGCAACCACCCGCCCACGCTCCTTTACTTGAGTGGGTGTGGTCACGGCAAACAAAATGGCGGCTTACACATGGGACAAAGTTAAGAGCTTTCTAACAGCAAGAGAACATAGAGATACCATCTAAGCACTTCTCTAGAAGCATTATATGGTAGAGAGAACCTCTATAAGTCTTAATAATGACCAAGTTGTACTTGCAAGGTGGTGAAATCAATTATAGGAATATTTTTTACCCTGTTACGCTTGTTATTAATGAAATTGTTGTTGCCAGACTATTTCGCTAGCCTCCATTATATTTACATGCACATGTGTATATGTATATCCCATTACATTCACTCTTCTCCCTCCCTCTCTCCCTTCCCTGTAGGTACGTGCTACAGGTAGTCAGTATGTCACTCGCCCTTCTTTACAATACTTTGATGCTAGAGGCCTCCCTCCTACTGTCCCTAGGAATGTTAAAGTCTCAAAACTGACAATTAAAAGTAACGGGAAACTTAACATTATCATGGATTGGCTCAAGGCAGAGGTACAATATATCATAGCTAGTATACTATACACACGTGTACATGTACATGTAATTTGACTGGTTTTGTGATCATGAAATTTAGCACACACAAACTTTACAGATTTAGCATGTATTTTTGTTGCAAAAATTTATAAGACAAAGATTTAACTTTTTAATAGACTTTTCAACAAAATAAACTTCATATTTCTTTTGAAATTACAACCTACATGTACATGTACATGTACATGTACATGATGTATCTGGTACAAACCCACTGTACATTCATGTATGCAAAACTGTAGCTGTGTTAGTGTGTTCATTAATTTATTATCTCCCTTATT
>NW_003558141.1:0-1175 GCF_000090795.2 Amphimedon queenslandica
GCTACTAGTTTTTACTTTGGATTGATGAGAGGAAGTGGTGGATATCTCTCAATTTCAACTTTGTCTCCTCTCAACGTCACATATATAGTCACTGTTGAATCATTAAATTATACTCGTAATGGAACAGTAACAAAGAATAGACCAGATCCACATGTACATCTTTCTTCAAGCTTCCGTACACATTCCAGTTCTTTTGTAGATCGATTTAAAGGAATTTATGTGACTAGTGATCAACCAATAAGTGTGTCATTGTTTTATTTTGTTTATGAGTACCTCATTTTACCATATCATGAGTACCCAGGAGTCAGTCAGTATGAATATTATGCTGTTTCTACTAGTAGTTACCGTAACACATCTCTTAGTCAAGTTCTTCTTGTTGGTTGTGTTAATAATACTGTCATTAGTATTATACCAACAGTTGATCTCTTCATTCCTATTGATGTACAGAAGAATGGGAGTGATGATATATTAGTAACTAAAGGTAACTCTCATACTATTACACTACATGAGGGACAGACTCTATTGCTGGGTAAAGGGAATGGAAGTGATATATCAGGAACACACTTTATTTCTAATAAACCACTGACTGTTATTACTGGTCATGAGTGTGGCAGTACTCCTGATATGATAGAAATGTTTTATTGTCATCTCATGCAGTTACTAGTTCCTCCAACAGTAACTTGGGGTAAAAGATTTATTCTAACAAATTTCATTAACTTTCATTTTGACAACACACTGTATTCTTCTTATGTGAAGACAGTCACTTCACAAGCCAACACTAGTATAACAATACATTGTGATGGAACCACTAACACTACAAGGTACTCTACTAATGGTGCAATTGGTACTTATCAGTATAACATAACTGAATATTGTTATGTGGAAGCTGATAAACCAATATTTGTTGTCCTGTTCCCTCACTCATATTTCTATTATACTACTATGGTATTGATACCACCAATGGAACAGTATCTACAAGAAATTGATTTCGAATATTATGGATATTTTAGATTTTATTATTTTTCACATAAGCTACTTATTACAGCATCAGTTGAAGGATTCTCTCCAACAGCTATTCTACATAATGGACTAGCAACAGTAAACTGGACAGCAATATATGATTCTAAAAGGAATATTGTAGCATACGGAACTGAAATTGAAATTAATGGATATCT
>NW_003558142.1:0-1175 GCF_000090795.2 Amphimedon queenslandica
TGCCGCCATTTAATCATATTCAACACTCAACACTCAACAGAGGGTTAAATTTTAAATTTTTGCACATTTAAAGCATGTGCTCAAATCAAAATACAGCACCTAAGCATTGATGAATAAATATAATAAGAAGTGTCCTTTACATTTGATATTCATTAGGTGACAAACATTAATTATAATAATAAACATAGCTTGAAAACAGCTCAGCTAATCAGTACACTGACAACAGAAAACATTATTCACCATTTGGTTTGTACTCTTGATAATATATCAGATCATTGTATTATTACATAATGTTGCATAATCCTATTCATGTCCAGCATTCATTGTATAACATTATGTAAGAAACAATATCATGAGAAACAACCCAACACTGAATTCCATGATCAGATAAGCACCACAAACCTAGCTTTGATAAGTTACCTATAGGCATAGCACTAGTCTTATTGGTATCATAATATTATTTTATCAAAACCTATAGATATAAAGCCTATAGAAACCACTCTGGCATTACATCATGTTAAAACTTAAGCTGAAAAATAAAATCTAGTTTATAAGCAGCACTAATAGATTAACATGTGCAGCTATAGCTCAATCTTGAGGTTCTTATTGTACATTTATCAACATCCAGGGGGCAAGTTAAAAGCATCTGGAGGAAGCTCAGTAGTGACATTAGCATACCTATAAGTTATAGAAAATGACACTGCGTCTTCGTTTCATTCAATAGCTTACTGTACAATTACGTCTTCAGGAGGCATGAGAGTAGCAATAGAAGTTGTGATTGGAATGCATTCGGTACCCTCCTGCCCCAGTGGATGATAGGTGTAGTAGGAAAAGCCATTCTCTTCAAAAGTGTAGTGAGCAACTGTTACTCCTAGCCCAGGTAACTTGGCACCAAGTGTTTCCACTGGTCCATCAAAGTGAGCTCCTGTTGGGACACCAAATAATGGGAACTCTCCTTCCAGTGTTTCATTCCTGCAGGTGAAATTCAGAGGAGAGAATACATACCGGATCCTCTAAAAATTGTTAATTCATTGTAACTGAACAACAAAGAACTATACCTTCTCGTAGTCTTCCAATACTGTTGTTAACGGTTTAGCATTTTTACTTGCATAAGATCTCATGTCAGTGATTTTTACCTTCTGCTGAGACCTGTCATAGCTAGCAGAGGATATTAT
>NW_003558143.1:0-1175 GCF_000090795.2 Amphimedon queenslandica
TAAATATTATAGTTTTATAGTATATAAAAGGTGTAGCAAGCTATATACTTTGAGGTGATAAAGGCTGTGAAGATGAATTACTAGCAACTGCTGAATCAGAAGGAGACATGTCTATAAATTAAAATAAATAAATAATGAAGCAATTTTATATTACTGTGTCTACTACATACCAGATTGTATTGTATTGGTTTCATCAGCAGTACTTGCTATAAAATTAATGAATGTATTATCAATTAATTAATAATTATTACCTTGTGGAACTACATCATGATCTTTAATAGCCTCAGGAACCACACCCACTTCAGGAGTAGGAAAATACTTACCTAAACACATAAAACAAGGATATACTGAACAGCAATTTGATTCACATGTATAATAGCTCTAATAACTAACCCACCAACAGTAAACTATAGACCACTGGAAGTGAGAATTGTTTGCGTAGGAAGATTATTAGAAATTTATACAGTTGTAAGGCATGGTTTAGGATTAAATAAATTTCGGCCACCATTTTGGTTGGCAACTTTCAATGGAGAACAAATGGGCCGACATAAAAACAAACCTGTATTAAGAATTCTGGAGCAAATTTGACCAAATCCTTTACAGGAAAGGCTTAAAGGCAGCTGTTCTTTCTTATAACAAGCACTTTTTAGCTATTGATAGAGCTATAGCAGGTAAGTGAGGCATTTTCTTCGTGCCTCCATTGACTTCCTTAACAAACTTGCCAACAAAATGGCAGCCAATTATGACATGTGGGCAGATACCGTATATAAAATTTATGAAATTCATATCTTTTCCAATTCCCACTTCCAGTGGTCTATAAACTATGAATATAATAATGGTTAGTGATTACTCACTAATATCATCCAGTATAGTTTGTCCCAGTGATACATTAGTACTGATTGTACACAATACATTAGCAAATGTATGTAAACTGTTGGGATCAGTTTGAACAGCTTCTTTGACAGCAGTTAATAGAGCCTCACGTTGATTAGGAATAGAGGGACTAGCTGACACCACTCTACTAACTGCTTCTTGTGTTAGCATATGTTCACTATAAAGTAACCAAGCAATACTAACAGGATCACAAAGAGACTGAGACAGGACAGTATGACGATTATTAAAAATATTAATAAGAACCTGATGTTCTATGATAGAAAATACAATGATTATAGTAC
>NW_003558144.1:0-1174 GCF_000090795.2 Amphimedon queenslandica
CGCTAACTCCATCATTTATCAACCAAGAGTATTATGTATTCTTGTTAAACTGAGTTGTATCTATTCTGACAAAATTTCGGATTTACTACTGACATAGCTATGAAGCAAGATACAGTACTCTTGATATGGAGCATGCAACAATCCACAACTTGAAAAACCTCATTTTTAAAACTATATTTGTGCATGCATCCCAATGCAAATGAAGATATCTTTGTGAGGAAAAATGATATAGCTAGGTGGTAGCAATTTTTGGCCGATAGAATATTTTTTGTATTATCATAATAATCATTTTTACACAATGAAAATAATTGTTATTTGTGAGGCGACTTTCATTGTTTAAATTTTACAACTATATGTTTATTTTCAATGCAGATTGTAACTCATTTCATTGCAACTAGATCTAGATGCAGTATAATCTATTTTATGACCAATGACTGAAGGCTTTTGATAATATCACTGAAATCTCGTACATTCAAAGTTTAAAATTATTACAGTTAAAAATAGTTATTTTTACTTTATACATTGCAACAAATAAAGATTGAATGGAATAGAAGAACAAGGGGACTGATCCGCGGGAGGTTATGGTGTATATTCTGAATTCTAGGGAGGTAGGGTCTCAAAAGCGGACGGACGGACGGACTGATGCGGACCCGACAGGACCATAAATATCCATGTAAAGGACAATCATTCATGGATAGCCTGTCTTTAAAACACTTCTATACTTGGACAATAAATTTATGTACATATTAACTATGCTAGAACCAATAGAAGAGGTCATGTTAGCGAAAATTTAACTTTATCAATGCAAAATTGCTACTACAGGCTGCATGAAGCATCACAATACTGAACCATCACTTGAATTCTATTTGTTATTCTTAACAGGAGTTCAGTGACACCATTTTAATGATTTTTCTATATTATTTGGTGCAAGTCTATATCTTCAATCAATATATTGAAAGAGGAATTACCATTTACAGTGAATATAAGCAGGAATACAATGTAGACTCTATTATTAAATAAAAACTGCAATTTTTTAGAGTAATAATTATGTTTTGTGTGTTACCAATAGCAATCTTTAGTAAATTGGTTGCAAATCAACCTGATGAGACTGTTGACTGATACTTTTATGTAAGTTATTTCATCACAGCTGTACGTATAATATCTATGTTTTAAC
>NW_003558145.1:0-1174 GCF_000090795.2 Amphimedon queenslandica
TTATTGATCTCAATTGCAAATATTTATAATCTATCTTAGATTATATTGAGGGATCTTTAAAAATACTAAATTAAATAATAACATTAAATTTAAAATCTACAGTACAGCTACAAAATTTGGAGTGCTAAAATTTGGCGAATTGACTTCAAGAGGTTTGGAGGTTAAAATTTTGGCGAAATTTTAACTCTGTGCATGCTTCTATGTCAAATTAGAGACTAAAAATTTGGCGTAAATTCGCCAAAATTTTACTCCACCAAATTTTTTGGTATAACATTGATTAATTTGAAGTACATGTACATGTAATTTAAATGTTTAGGCCACTCCCACAGCCCCACCTACTTACATGCCCAGTGAAAATACACAATCTTAGCATTAGCAATCCTGTACACCATCTTGTTGATCCACCAAAATGGAAGAACAAATAATTGCAATAGGTTAAGTACCAGTCCACTCATCAGGAAACAAGTCACAAATAATAACATGACGAGCTGCCGGAGCCATCTTAAGACAAAGGCAGACGCCATTAAAGGAGGAAGAATCACTAGAAAATAAAAGAAAGTGACATACAAAGAATTTACTATTTTAATTAGTATCAGCTGCTATGCTGCAGTTTGTCAGCCCCACCCACTTTTGCTGCGCATGCGCAGTTTGTCCACTCACGTGTAACTCAACGCCCACTCGTTTTATTAAAACGAGTGGGCGTTGATTGTGAAGCTTTGGGAGACTAATTTTCAACTCAAAAAAAGTTTCTAAAAATAGCAAAAAAAAAAAAATTAAATTAACTATTACAATAATCAAAGCACACATTATTAATTAAGCTAGCTACTATTAAAGTCGTAGGTAAAAAAGCATTATTATTTAGCTACAAAACTCAATCTACTTGCACACTAGGATTTGTTGTACTACCAAAAGTAGCTACAGCAGTGTTTTTATTTATACTGACTCCTTCCTCCTGAGAAAAATCATTTATTTTAACACAAATATGTTGTTCATCATATTCTTGTGGATTCTCCATACGATCAGCAACCCAGTCATCATCATTACTAATCAATGGCTCATCCTCTTCATTTCGATTGATGCGGTCATTAGGTTGATGATACTTGTAATATTTGTAGCAGTTCATGCATACAGTGCATGACCAGTAGATAATGTATAACAGCAAGAAGCTAATAGC
>NW_003558146.1:0-1174 GCF_000090795.2 Amphimedon queenslandica
CTCTTGTAGTATGGAGTGATTCCACTCATGGGCGGTTGCAGAAATTTGGTTTGACCTGGGCATCAATAATTAGTGGGTGTGGAGTGGGTGTGGTTCCATACAATTTTGCAAGGAAAATGGACAGTACTGATCTATAACTTCATTGAGATGAATTCATAGCATAAAACAACAAAGAAGCCTGTTGAACTACCACAGTTTACACTGGATACCCACACCAGAATTATGAATATAATTATTGGTCAAAAAGTCAACCTGGGCATTGCCCCCTAATGCCCAGGCCTGCAACCGCCTATGATTCCACTGAGACCTTGAAACCAGCATCACCATTGGACGCCATGTGCTGATGCCGGATTGCAACCAGTAAACCGCCCACGTCACTTAATAAATAAAGGTGGGGCTACTGGTCTAGCGGCTGCGGCCGATCGCGGAGTATCTTCTTCTTCTGTTCATTTTCACCTATTCTCCTGCTTTTAATTTTGACTAAGAACTATTCTTAAAGTAACATACTTCAGACTCAGTGGTATTATGATGATTTATTTTCTTCATAGGAAATGGGAAACAAAAGTCCAGCTATTACTGTAAGTATGACTTGTGAGGTTTGTTCAGAGCCTGTTACACTGACCCACTCATGCTTCCCTGTCTTCACTCATTCTGTAAGAAGTGTCTAATAAAAGCTAAAGGGAAGCAAAGTAGTGCTGATACCTCATTAAAGTGTCCAACGTGTGACACTAGCGTTAATTTACCTGATGGTAAAATTGAAGGTCTCACTCAAAACCTTTGGTTTGGACATAAATCAAGAGAGGCTTCGATCAAAAAGAAAATTGATAGCAAAGAAGCAATACCGTGTGATAAATGTAGCGTTGATGATTCCAGTGATGCAGCTGTAGTGTATTGCTGTGATTGTGGCCTGTTCCTGTGTGAGCATTGTAAAAAAAGTCATAAACGAAGCAAGAAAGAAGCCGATCACAAGCTAATCTGTCTAGAAGCAAAGGAATCTGTAGAATTGCCTGCTATTAAGCATGAGGCAGTTTACTGTGCACGTCATTTAGACCAAAAGCTGACGTACTATTGCAACGATTGCAATAAACTGGTTTGTCCAATTTGTCTCAATGTTAAGCATAAAAGTCACAATTACAATTATTACCTTGATGAAGGTGACACAGCACGTAAAGCA
>NW_003558147.1:0-1174 GCF_000090795.2 Amphimedon queenslandica
TTCTGTTGTGTCCATTAGTTATTGTTGTTGATGTTCAGTTCAGTACACATTCATTACATTATGATAAACAATGGATTGTTTATTGAGACTAATTGATAATACAATGAAACTAGAAGGAAAGAGTTATTTACAACAAAAATACTGAAATAAATTACTAAAATTAATAAAATGATTTTATACGAATAACAGTGACATTTCTTGATACATATACATGTTCTTATGTTGCATAGAAAGTTTGAGGTGATTCCAATCAAAATTGGATTTTTTTTACAAATTTTAAAAGTTGCCTAAAAATCAGCTAGGCCAAAATCCCTGTATATAGGCTCCAAGAACAAATTTTGCCAAAATTGAAAAAGAGAGAATTCTCTATTTTAATGATTTTGTCTGATGCATTTTGTACATGTCACAATAGACACTCATTCACTTGTCTCTTTCCCTCTATTTCAATTTATTGGTACAAAAGTATTAATACTTATTTTTATGTCTATGTCTTTTAAATAGACATCTTTTAAATCTTTTAAATGTCTTTTAAATATATTGTTTATGTCTTTCAAATAGAACCAGCAGTTATATCCTACCTCATTGCACAATCAAAACCAGGAAACACTGTAATGTTTCATTGGGGAGGAGCTCAGTGTGTATCCTATTACGCAATTGAAGTTAATGGTACAACTATAAACACTACTACTGAGACTAGCTACAGTTGTGTAATACCAAATAATGGCAATACTATAATTTTTACTGTTCATGGTGTCAGTTATACTGGCAATGTTTTTACTACTATTTCTAAAATATTGACTGGTAATTAACTAGTCTATTTCATATTAAATTAATGATTAAAATTATCATAGTACCATGATATAATACCAATCATATTGTGGCTGATGGGATTCTCTACATAGTGATTGAGGTACAGTTGTATACTTTATTGATACCTGCACTTTCCTCAATTCAAATGCTCCTTCAAAATGACTTAGCTTTATCATTATTTATATTTAAATTATTTTGTCTACAGAGTGAAAATGATCAACTTCCCATAACTTATTGTGCTCTAACTTTTAATTCTATAACCTATAACTGTTCTGGAAACAAAGTTATTAGTTTTGATGTGTCACCTGGCGAATATAGCTACAGTGTTGTAATGAGCAATGCTGTTGGATCATCAGTTGATTCT
>NW_003558149.1:0-1174 GCF_000090795.2 Amphimedon queenslandica
GAATCTATAGACCACTACAGAAAGAGCGCCTTCCTAACTTTATTGATTTCGATGTTTATAGAGAAAATCAGAGAGACAGTTTCTATTATGCCATCATTCTCCTTTTCGTGCCGTTTAGAAATGAGGATGAATTAGTTCATGATGGTGAAACTGTCCAAGAAGCATTCGATCGCCACATTGTCGACCACGAAAGGTGTGTCGAAGCAAATGAGAAATTCAGAAAGTTGCTCAAATGTAGAGAGAAATTAAAAGACATACAAGATGCCAGAGCAGCAAACAGAGAAGAGGAAAATGATGTGGAAGACGACGATCCACAGTTGATGGGACAGATTAAAGATGCAATGAATGACGTGAGAGATATGGACACTGGATCTGGTCTCACTCTGCAAGAGAGAGAATCGATGCTAAATGTAGACCAAAAACGCATCTTTGATCACGTAAAAGCTCATCTCTTGAGGCAAATTGAATACGAAAAGAAATCGAAACAAGAGAAGGAGCAATCAGAAAGTGTAAAACCGTTGCACATGTTCATCAGTGGTGTAGGCGGCACCGGTAAATCTTTTCTTATTGAGGCAATTAAAGCACTAGTGAAAAGCCTCTGGTCAACACTGACCAAACAGACATGTGCAGTTTGTGCTCCAACAGGATTGGCAGCTTACAATGTGGGAGGTGTAACAGCACACAGACTGTTTCAGCTGCCAATAGAACACGATGGACAATGTGCCTCATACTGGTCCATACCAAAGGCTAGTCACAAAGTAATGAAAACAGAACTTCAGGATCTGAAAATGGTAATCATTGATGAAGTGTCCATGGTTTCTAGCCTCAATCTCACTTACATACACATGAGAATGAATGACTTATTCGAATCAGACGAATGGTTTGGTGGCAAGAATGTCCTCTTTGTTGGTGACATCCTTCAATTGCCACCAGTTCGTGGACAACCAGTGTTTGACAAAGTAACAGCATCAACACTGAAATACAGACTTGGTAGTATGGGTGCAGTGAACATATGGCGTGATACTGTCACCTATGACGAATTGACAATAAATGAAAGACAAAAAACAGACCAGAAATTTTCGGAAATGTTGGACAAAGTGAGACGTGGCTTTCCAGACGATGAGACTCTCGCTACACTTTCCGAAAGGGTATTTTCGACGCCCATGAGAAAAAA
>NW_003558150.1:0-1174 GCF_000090795.2 Amphimedon queenslandica
ATAACATTCTACACAGCATAAGTACATGTACATCAATATGTATCAGAAAATGTAATAAAAATTTGGGGTGATTTCGGAGCCATTTTTTAGAAAAAACCATGGGCTATAGCCTTGGGTATTTTTCAAAAATTGGCCGTTTTTAAAAAATGGACATAACTTGAAAAATTGAAGTCGGAATCAACTCAAACTTTCTACACAGCATAAGTACATCAATATGTATCAGAAAATGTAATAAAAATTTGGGGTGATTTCGGAGTCATTTTTTGGAAAAAACCATAGACTATAGCCTTGGGTATTTTTCAGATTTTGGCTAATTTCTTAAAATGGCCGTAACTTGAAAAATTGAAGTCGGAATCAGCTCAAACTTTCTACACAGCATAAGGACATCAATATGTATCAGAAAATGTAATAAAAATTTGGGGTGATTTCGGAGCCAATTTTTGGGAAAAAACCATGGGCTATAGCCTTGGGTAATTTTCAAAAATTGGCCGTTTTTAAAAAATGGCCATAACTTGAAAAATTGAAGTCAGAATCAGCTCAAACTTTCTACACAGCATAAGGACATCAATATGTATCAGAAAATGTAATAAAAATTTGGGGTGATTTCGGAGCCATTTCTCAGAAAAACCATGGTACAGGACACTTTTCAAAAATTGACTATTTTTTTCAAAAACTCAAAAACTATTAGTCAAAATCAGCTCAAACTTTCTCCAACAGTGGTGGATTATAATAGTGCCAGTAATTATTAATTAAAAGAGGTCACATGACTTGATTACCTCCTAATAATCTAATTAATCCAATTAATAACTGACAGTCCCTCCTCTCTCCATTAATAGCTGACACTTTACTTCTATCTATTAATTAAAAAATAAAATTAAAATAATAAAAATAATAATAATGATGATTAATATGTACATAATACATATTAATAATACTATGATGATACTATACAATAAAAAGTTGTGAAATTAATTATTTCATTCATTCATGATTCATTACATGTTAAATGCATCACCATTACAAAACGACCAATTTTATTACCTTAAGCCTACTATTATTTGCGTCTACTAATTTTAGCGAAATCAGCAAAAGTCATGTTTAGCATTACTAATTTTAGCATTTTTAACCAAATTAACTATAAATAATAACTATTATAATGAATAATAATAATTTT
>NW_003558151.1:0-1174 GCF_000090795.2 Amphimedon queenslandica
CTCTTATTATTCTCTCGTGGGCCCTTCTCGCTATATTGTTCACTTGTGGGTCCTTCTCACTGTTATTCTCTCGTGGGTCCTGCTTAGTGTTGTTCACTTGTGGGCCCTTTTCACTATTGTTTTCTTGTGGATCCTGTTATTAGTCTCTCGTGGGTACTGCTCAGTATATTAGACAGTTCTCTGGATCCTAGCTGCTATTTTTTCTCACCTGAATTAAAGCACATAGTCAGTATTAATTAATAAATTTAATTCATCTCCTCTTATGATCCTCTTTTCTCTCTTTTTTGTCTGACAAACCATTACTAACAATTTATGTACATTTTTAGTTTTACTTGATCCTGACTCTATATGCAAGTGTTTATCTTTTGTCTTGTTGCTCTAGCACTTTTGGTTAGTTACTAAAATTATTTTGCATTTTACATTATACCACTTTTCTAGGTACACGTATCTGATTACTGGTCAGGTATGGCCTTTATAAGACTAGTGAATACATCCGTTCTTTCTGATAGCAAGATATTGTTGCCGTGGTCTATTATTCGATTGAATGATGAAGCAATTACGATTGAAGAGTTTTACAGAGATTGTGTTGAGCCTCGATTAGAGGGTAATCATTTTCAAGTATCTTCAGCTTATGTAGGGCAGGACAGAAATTCACTAGATCTTGTGGACGAACTCAGTTTACCAGTTTTATCAGTAGTCTCATTATTTGGGCCATTCCTCAGGTATTTAGTAGTTTCTACTTCTCCTTCTCCTGTACACAATGATGTATCTACACATAACTCTACTTTACTAACAGTTCAAGCTTATTCTGTAAATGAGAGAACAAGGAAAGATAAACTATTTAATGATATTGTTTCTTTTCTTGCATCAAGTTCAGTTAGCTTTGAAGAGTCAGAGTTTGATGATGGTAAACAACTACTGGTACTATTACGTGATATTTTTTGGTACATTGATGGCCATCATCATGTTTTTGAACAAAGAGCAAAGGAAATTCCCCCAGTATTTAGTTTTTTAGTTGGCTATAATGTACCTCAGCTGTCTAAGCACCGAAAGCGCCTAACAATGAATATCTCATCTGATCAACTACAAGCATACTCTTTAAAGCTGTCTACTTTTTTAAGTAAGCCATACTGGAACAGACCTCCTTGGGTGTCACTAAAACCTCACTTTTTTG
>NW_003558152.1:0-1174 GCF_000090795.2 Amphimedon queenslandica
CAAATTAAATGACAAAGTCTTGTATACTCAGACACAATTCACTAAAAGAAGTTAAAACCTACAGGTACAAGAAAGAGACAGAGAAAGGAGGAGGAGGAGGAATAAGATGAAATTTTAAGCAACTAATAAAATGCTTATGATGTCAACAAAAATTAAATGATATAATCAGACACAATTCACTTGAAAAGAGATAAACCTATACTGAGGTAGGGGAAGAGACAGAGAAAGTAGAGAGGAGAGAGAAAGGAAGAGGTGATGAGAAAAAAGAAGCAGAAGAGGAAGAGAAGGGAGATGAATTTTTTCTGCATGCAACTAATAAAATGCTTACCACATCAAAATAAAATCAATAAGCAAGTCTTGTAACGACACAATTCATTTTGAACATAGAGGAAAAAAGAAAGTGAGAGGACTTTTATATTGATTATTAGCATCATGCCATTTCATGAGAGTTTTATAAACAGCTTTTGGTTTCTACTAGCCACAATGCATCAGTAAAATTTTACTATCTCAGTGTTGGTGTGTGTGTATGTAGCAATAAAATAACCTTAAAATGAGTGTTTTAGATTCTTTAAACATCTAAGTAATTAAACAAGGAGCTCTTTAAAACAGGATAAACTTCTTGTCTAGTCCTTATCATAGATATTAGGCTACATAGTATCCAATGTCCATATCAGCCATCTTAATTAGACACGCCTCTAGGCTGGCCTGGCTAGCTAGGCTCACGTGACATGAAAATCGATCAAAAAATCAATCATGAAATCGATGCATTAATGAGGCGATGCGCTTCGCGCATCGCCAAGATTTCTTTTTATTGTAAACCATTCTTTTTTATTTTTGTCGCATTTGGCGTTCCATAAATATGCTGGCCTTTCACTTTTTACGAAGGCTCGACCGTATGGCACGCCGTTTGTAACAAAATTTCCAAGTCTGTGATGTCACATTCTAAGCTTAAACGTCACATTGTAAGCTTAGAATGTCACATCCTAAGCTTAGATAGACTATTATGAATGGGTGTGTTTATATGGGAGTGGTTTACTATTTTGAAATGGACTCTAGCTGGTGACCTGGTGTAAGGTTTTTTCTAAGAATTAAGCAGTCTTTTTTACTTGTCAGAATCAGATTGGAGTGGCTAATGAAAGATATATAAATTACGCCATAGAGAGACTAGAGCATG
>NW_003558153.1:0-1173 GCF_000090795.2 Amphimedon queenslandica
CTCATGAAACTGCAAAGTTTTATAGCAATAGTTGCCCTTTATTTTGCAAGATAAGTTCTACCCAGGGCCCTTATCTCTCACCTTCATGAATGCTCTCTGTTTTATTTCTGTCTTTTTGTGTGTTTTTCTTGTTCATGTCTTATTCTTATTTGAAAGCTAGTAATGATAAACTAAATGACTGTAATGTTAATTTCTACAACCTCAACTCAATGTCTGAGGTTTTCCTAAGAGTGTGTGCAATCTATTATTATTTTTTTATAACAAAAAAGTGAAATTGTTATTTGCAATTAATATAATTTATTTGCTATACACATGTACATCTATGAAATTTTTAATGTGATTAATTGTGTAGCCAACATTGTTTGTAGTGTATACTTGTGAAACAATGCACGTTTTATACAGTCACCTGTTCTGTTGATTAACTGCTGACAGACAGACATACATGTACATGTTGGGCCTCTATTCTGTGGTTAGAGGTACCCAATTTAATAATTAGTACTTTTAATATTTTTTGTCTATTTTCTAATGCATTCATGTAATTTTGATCAGTCTACAATTATGTTTATGAGCTTTTCTGAGACCTTTTGTCAATGGCTACACCAAGACATATATGTACATGTAATATGTAGTTTTGTATGTTGTGTTAATACTACATCACATTTTTCAAAATGATATCACGTACAGTAATTCTTCTGAAGACATGACACAAATTTAATATTAATAGGCCATAAATTGGGTTTGTTTTTACACTTTTAACACTTTTGTCTCCTCTTTCTTACTCACATTACAGATGCAGAGATTGCCGTTACAGTTGATGGTACATTAAAGGTATGATTGATTCACACTATTATTGAGATAAAGGAGTTGACTGATCTATTTAGGTCTTCCAGTCCATTCTCATTGACTTAATTGCAGACTTCTTACTAGCTCTTGTTGTTCACAGAGACTCGTGGCAGGTAATGATGATATATTGTGTAGCTACATGTAACATGTATGTCGTACATAGTAGATGCATGTAGATTGGAATAGATAATTTGGGCAAGTTGCTTTTTAAAAATGAAGGTTCGGAAATTAATAATTTTTTACAAATGTTTTACCATGCCAACGTCTTAAGTTAAGGTTTTGGTTTATAGGTAAAATTTTATTTGCCTTAATTTCTACTTGCTACCTGGC
>NW_003558154.1:0-1173 GCF_000090795.2 Amphimedon queenslandica
CAGTAGTACTGAGTTTAAAATGATGGAGTAGATACCGCATAGCAAGAAATTTTCATGGCCCAAAATTTTTGTTGATTTTGCGTTTTTTTAAATCCACACAAATAAACTCTGCAAAAATTGATTTAATACGGTTCATGATGGCCAAAAAGTAGAAAACCACGTAAATTAGAGCCACAAAATTGATTTTTGAATGGATCTGCAAAATTTTTGGGCCACGAAAATTTTTCATTGTATGGTAGAATATTACATTTACACACACTGTCACATGCACGATTACATTGTGCCCGCACCCCACAGCATTACATTCTCTGTATTATAATATGGGCACAGGAAATCTTGCTAAAGTTAGGCTGTGTGAATGGGTGGGGTTCTATTTTTAGGCTTCATTTCACATGTCATTTAACATATTCCAAAACCCCCCTTTCAGTAGGCCGTCTAATTGCTATAATTTTTTCAGTGACATAATTTATTCTCAAGTAAAGAGGTCAATAGGCTAACAAAAAACAACATGTTAACCGATTAATAATTGGGCGAAGCCCTTACTTATAACAATTTGTCTGTATGTATGTTTGGGCATGACTGGGAGGCACAGTCAGGAGGTGGAGCTCCTCAAAGTTTTATATTCGTCCTAGTACAGATAATACCGTATAGCGGGTTTGTTTCATGAGGCTAAACTATTGTTCTTTTCGTTCTTCACAATGGGAGAATGAACAATTAACCAAACGAAATTCCAGTTTAATAATAGGGCGTGGTAGCTTATTAACGTCTTCAGAATGATTTTTTAATCTCACAAAAGTCATTTTGAGGATGGAAAACGAAAGTTTACCCTGACGAAACAAACCCGCTATATGGTATAATGCTGTGGGGCTTGGGCACAGTGCTATCATACATGTGACAGTGTGTATGTGTGAATGTAATAAGATTCTATCTACCTTAGGTTACTTTTAAATGCGGGTACTATTAATTGCGAGTTTTGTGTTTGGGTTAAAAATTGCAATTATTAATACGCGCAATTATTAATAATGACATCATGATGCCATATAACTACTAGTAATAATTACTTAATCGCAATTTTTAATACCAGCAAAATCTACCGTATAGCGGGAAATTTTGGAGGGACTAAAATTTGGCAAATTGCTAAATTTTGGTGATTGGCGGATTTTAATTGGCGAA
>NW_003558155.1:0-1173 GCF_000090795.2 Amphimedon queenslandica
AGACAATGTCTAGAGCCACGCTAGTTGTACCATGGAGTCCTCTGGTCAAGATAAGGTCCTCTATAAAGTCTGGTAAGCATAGGAGCTCGTTTTCCCGGTATAGCAAGGCTGCAAAAGTCGTGGCAGCCATTTTGTTTGGGGGTGAATCCTACTTAGTAACGCTACCGCGTTACTAATAGCCTTTGGTTCAAGGCCAAATTTCGTCAAAAATGGCTCCGAGAGAATTCTTCATTTTTATAATTTTTTCTGATGCATATACATGTTCTTATGTTGTGTTTCAAGTTTTAGCTGATTCCGATCAAATTTGGATTTTTAATGAATTTTTAAAGTTACACAAAAAACTTGACCGAAAACCATGGGCTATAATAGCCTTTGGTTCAAGGCCAAATTTCATCAAAAATGGCTCCGAGAGAATTCTTCATTTTTATAATTTTTTCTAATACATATACATGTTCTTATATTGTGTAGAAAGTTTGAGCGGATTACGATCAAATTTGGATTTTTAATGAATTTTAAAAGTTACTCAAATATTTGACCAAAAATATGGGCTATAGCCTTTGGTTCAAGGCCAAATTTCGTCAAAAATGGCTCCGAGAGAATTTTTACTTTTATAATTTTTCCTGATACATATGCATACTTTTATGTTGTGTAGCAAGTTTAAGACAATTCCGATCAAAATTAAATTTTTCATAAATTTTTAAAGTTGCTCAAAAATTGAGCCAAAGTCCCTGTACTACAGGTCACAAGCCAAATTTTGCTGAAAATGTCAAGGAGAAAATTCTTCATTTTAAAAAATTTTTCCTAATACATACATGTATACATATTTTTTTAATGCTGTGTAGCAAGTCTGAGTTGATTCTGATCAAAACTGATTTTTTACAAATTTTTAAAGTTACTCCAAAAAGGCATACAGCCTAGTGCTTGAAAGCTCATAATGCTGTCTTGCTCACTTAGCCCAAGGTCTAGTACAATCACACATGCTCCTACTGGTTCATGATAACTAACCTCAGCATTGATAACACGAAGTCCTTTTATCTCCTTAACAATAGGTAGTGGTGCTTCTTTAGCATAAATTGGATGATTGGCTTTGATGACTTCCAGTGCTATTTCTTCACATTCCTTAATCTTATCTGTTGTTACAGGACACTAAACAACAACAACAACAATAATATC
>NW_003558156.1:0-1173 GCF_000090795.2 Amphimedon queenslandica
TTGTTCCAAAATCTGTAGCAATACCATCTCCACGGACAAATGTGAACACTAGACCATAACCTTGATCACGATTACAGCAACTGCCATCTGGATAATATTGCTTTAGTGGTTTCTTACAGTACAGATAAAACTCGACAGAATCAAGGATCACATAACAATAGTCACCACTTTCATTTAATCCTCTCCAATGCCAACTTTTCTCCATCAATGAATCAATGTCACTATAGGCCCTGATGGCGTATTTCTTGATTCGACGAGAGACACACTTCTCCGTTCCTAATTTACCAAGACCTCCTTAAAAAAGTAACTTATCAAAGGTCATATCTATCTTTACACTTGGAGAGTCTTTTCTGCTACTCTGTAGAGAAGACTTAATCTTGTTTGCAAGCTCTCTGTAAAGAGAAAAGGGCTGATATACCGCTGAAGAGGTCTCATCTGTTGAAGACGTAGTAGCATCAGATGCACCAGGATCAAGAAGAACCAGCTCACTCCTCTCCTTCCATTCATCAAATTTCTTTCCATATCCAATGTAATGAACTTTCACTTTAGTGCCTTTCTCTTCGACAACTCGAATCTTAAAGAGATCACTCTGGTCCGCCATATTCACAACTTGGTTTCCATAGCAACAAAAAATTTTTATTAGATCACCCGTAAATTTTTAAATTAAGTACAATCTGACAATTTGCCATGCAATGTTTCAATATGGCCGCTTTGCGGCCTTAGCCATCCTGTAATTATTAATAAAAATGATTTTTTCGTATTATCATAGCTTAATGGGAATAATGGGCCAAAAGGAGAAAATAATGAGATTGAGGAAGAGAATTGAAGTATAGAATTATAGGGTTGAAAATGTGCATGTCCCTACCTATAAGTTTTTAAGAGTACTTGTACTACAGCACCTTTTATCTCACCTTTCTTGCGTTGTCCAGATATGAATCCTCAAAGGCCTGAGTTCTATAAGCAGTTGGATGATGATGCTATGTCTAGAGCAATGAAAGCTGTGCTGGAAACTTAAATGTCAGTACGTAGAGCTCCTACTAAGTATAATGTTTGCAAGTCGACTCAACGACAGAATACAAAGAAAAGTTATTTATGGTTGTCATAGTGGTCCATTGCGATACTTAACTGAGGCAGAGGAAGAATTTCTTGGTTTTTTTGATAAGTCCTTTGATT
>NW_003558157.1:0-1173 GCF_000090795.2 Amphimedon queenslandica
GTCTCCTGATCACAACTGTTGCCATCTATGTGTCAAAGAATCCAGACGAGTCCTCTGGAGTGAATATCACCCAAATAATTGTTTTTACCTTTGCCTTTGTTTGTTTCTTGGGTATAATAGCATATCATACCTATAGCAAAGAAGTTGTGAAGAACACTTTCAAAAAAGCTAAGAAGGCAACAGAGAAGAAATCAATCACAGAAAGTAGCATTAAAATTGACGATGATATGAGCACTGATGAAGCAAGAATGAGGTCACCTACCACCACTTCAGTGTTTAATATAACAAGTATGGTTTACGAGTTACGTGAGCCATTACTTGATATACAGGAGAGCTGAGCTTTACAAATTATATTTGTTATTAGCTGAACCATTATGTGGCGCTGAAAAAATTGCTGCTAATTTACACATAATAATAATAATTTTGTTAATGTTTCTTGTGTTGTGTTAGCTTATAATACTGAACAGTTTATTTTTGTTAGTTTAAACCCCTATACCTTTTTGTTTAAACTATCTGGTATACCCACATAAAGCAACACACAGAAATTATATAATCAAAGCATATTTAAATCATCACTACTTAACAAGAAAAGGCTCCAAAAATGTATCACTTCATGTGCATCATTACATGTGAGAGCAAGAATAGCTGATAATTCATACCACTTTCAGCTGCTCATTTAGAGGTAGACTAAGTTGTAATTTAAGACTAAGTTGTAATTTATGGACAATGAGCAAACAGCTAGAGTAATTAACGGATGTTCGAATAACATCATATCTCGGACACTATTGCTGGATCAGTTTATCTGCTACAGACTTTTCTTATATATTTTTACAAACTTTAATGATAATCCTATTAATACATGTTATAAACAAAGTGCAAGAAGTCTTCGTCTTCTTACAATTTTTTGCCAAAAGTCGAAATCGGAAATACTCATATTCGGCGAACGCAAACAATCCTCGTACAAAAGTAAATTCCCTGAATAAATAGCAATAGAAAGTAAAGAAAGAGGTTGAAGCTTCTCTATGAACCTTTCTCTTTTTGCAGATTTCAATAGAAAAATAGCTAGCTGCTCTCTTGCTGCAGAAACATGATAAAAGAGTGGTACAGTAGTTTACTGTCCGATACCACACCTATTATAGGTGGAGTCTTTAACAATGGCGATGGCGAGCACAT
>NW_003558158.1:0-1173 GCF_000090795.2 Amphimedon queenslandica
GATAAAGAAACTTTGTATGATTATAAATAATTAATATTTATTTGCAATTTCAATAGTAATAAGTTATACGTTCCTTGGTGAAATAAGTGGCACTGCAATACATGGCCAAAAGCACTACCTGAGATGATTGTGTTAAGCGTTAAGTTAAAAGGTAAATGAAGTTGTTTCAAAATAATGCATGGTATTTCATCAAAAATGGCAAGGATAGAATTCTCCATTTTTATTACATTTTCTGATGCACATCTTTTAATGCTGTGTAGAAATTTTGCACTAATTACAATCAAAATTAGTCTTATTGCGGTTCTTTAACGTTATCACTGTCAATTACATTGAACTGAGTGTGTATGTGTTGCAAAGACAGTGGATGGAGTGATGAAAATACTCCATTGAGATTTATGTCAAGTACACATAATAATTGTGTGAACAAATCATAACAAACAGTCCAAAATTGAAAGCAGAGATATTATAAACTACAACACCTTGGCATGCTAGTTATAATGAAGCCAAATGTGCTGTTATTCATTAATAGTGCCAATTTAAACACAAATAAAATTATATAAATAAATTGAGCTGTAGATAACCATAAGCAGTGCTAGTAAAGAGATGGAAAACAAGACAATGTCAACAAGCTTTCAAAGTGAAGCTAAGGATTTCAATGAAGAAATGAAGCTAACACAAAACACAGCCTATCAACCAGTAGTAAAGACTGATACTAGTACTGAAGAAGCAATGTACTCAGATCTTCATGACTACTCAGGTACATACCATACAAGTAATTTATTATTAAAACTAATGTATGATATATTCATTAGATTATCAGCTACCAAAAGCTAATGTTAAGGATACCAAACCTCCTCAACAACCAGTGCAGTATACTGTAGGAAAGAAGTCATTTGCTGCAATAATAATTCTACTGGTGATCATAATATTCCTATTGGTAGCTATACTTGTACTTAACTTAATATCAAAAGATACCTTCATGAGTACATGTACAAGTAATGCAAGCAGTAATAGTGCTGGCCTCACTAATAGTGGTAATACTGCTATTAACTGTAACCTGTCACTGATACAGGATAAAATAGATCATTTAATGGAACTGTGTGCTGCTAAAAATGACTCATTACTTCAGAGTAATGTGAAATATATCATGGAACAGATTAATGAGCACAATGT
>NW_003558159.1:0-1173 GCF_000090795.2 Amphimedon queenslandica
AGGATCCCCTTATTAAACAAGTCGTTATAGTCACATGGTAAAGATACCTAGTAATATCAATATTAGAGGAAATATTTGAATTTATTTTTACATGTACTTACGTTAAAATGAAGACTATAAGAAGTACTGTCGTTTACAGAAACGATCAATTCATCAGAAACAAAGAGAGCTACATAAGAAATAATACTAATACTAAAAAAGTTACCATTACCTGATATAATGGTAAAGTTGGTATCTGCCATTGTTATATTAGTAAATCCATATAGACTGACATTACTACCAGCTGCTCTCACCCCCCACTGGTACTAATTAAAATGGAAACTGAATGTAAACTTAAGTAGTTTCAGAACAGGAAATAGATTATTTTTATTAATGCATTGCATAGTAAAATAATGATTAATATCGGTAATTATGAGCTAGGCTATGAATATAATTAATGATTCAAAAATTCAAAAAAATAATGATTGCATAAAAACTGCTTTTTATAATGCAGTAGGTCTTCTTACATGTATGTTTCTTATTTCAAAATTCTTTTCTTCCAGTTATGAACTGATACCTGAAGACAAAATTATAATTATCAATAAAAAACATTATTAAATTAATAAAATTTAATAAAAAGTACGAAAACAAGTAAATAAAAAAAATTTCTATTAAATAAGAAAAAGTAGGGTTGTCAAAAAATAGAAGAAACAAGGGGGTTGAGTTCAATGATAATAATAATTAATAGTTCAATTAATAATAAACTTTAATTAATAAAAAAATAATTTATTCATAAAAATAATACAAAAATTTCAAAACCCTACTTTTGCAGAATTTTATGAAGGAGTATTGTTTCCTTTAAAATGACAAATTTTAATGAAAGAATGATAACCAAACTGCTTAGTTCCAGCCTACACAAGCGTGGCGAGTCCAATTACAATTCCTAACAAGTATATACATTAATATTTTTAATTTGTGATATTGTACTGAATCATAAAAATTAAAGAATGCAATAGGCAAATAATTATCCATAATTTAGATTTTTTAATTGTGATGACAGTAACTATTCAATCAATACTAGCTGAGAAGTCTTGTTTATATTTATTAAGAAAATTTACATCATAGTAATGTAGTAGAGCAATCAATAGGTACAGAGGCATAATTATTATTTAAATTCTATCATCATTTTCTGCA
>NW_003558160.1:0-1173 GCF_000090795.2 Amphimedon queenslandica
ATTATTAGCTTTGGTAGCCCTTAATATTGGCTGGACCTGGTGAGTTACTGGAATCTAGTTGCTAGGATTTCAAATGAGTGTCTTGTTATTAGGGGGAGAATGGTCATATGGGTCTGTGGCAGAACTGTATAGTAATACAAAGTGTCAAGGTCTATCAAACCCATCAGGTTAATGTACATGAATTGGCTAGTGGGTCGGTCTACTATATATATAGTAACTCTAGTTACATGTATGTATGATTATTCTTCAATCTAAATTATAACAATTAATAGAGACTTAAAAAGATTTTAATGCCTTTAATATATTTTGCTAATGGCTGATTACTGCATGTGTAGCTCCAAAACTTTATAGTTGAAAAATTTGATGATTTTTGTGGAATAACAGTCATGGTAAACTAATGGCCACCAAAATACAGGACATTATAAAAATAAAATGCTATACCAGTAATTTGTACCTTTTACTTTGACCAACTCACTCACTACTACATAGTTACTACTAGTGCTGATTGTAATGGTCACTTTATGTCAGGGATTTATTATACTCACGTTAGTATATTATATCCCTGCTTTATGTATATTCTTTTATTTATTGTATGTACTTTACTGACTCACAGGTGCTGGTTATTGGTGTAAGAGCAATATTGTGTATGTCATTAATGTCAGGATTGATTGGCTGGGCTGTTGGTATGGTAGCACTGATAGCTCAATCCTTGATAAAGCTAGCCACATGTAACTATTCCTAGTGCTTAATTCCTTCACCTATACATTACATTATGTATTTCTATAGCTTTCCTGTAGTTCATTGGTCTATTGGTGTACACCAAAGAATTGAAGTCTAACAAAGGAGCCAGTCAAGGATGGTCATACTCTATAGGATGGCTTGGGTTCTTCCTTGTTGTCTTCAAAGTCATTTATTACGTTTTTGCTGGCTGAAGAAACCTCAAAGTAGTGTCATCAAACAAATATGCTCCATTGACACAGTGGGATGATGTATCCAGTAGTGACTCTGAAGATGATAGACTTTAGAGAGAGAGAGCACCCAATGCACACTGTACTGTAACTCACATTATTCAAACTACTGTCATAATATTTCCCTTTTTTACTACCTCATTCTCTTTTTTTGTGTGAAATGAATTCCTCTTACATTAACATTAACTTTTATTACTAGAAAGAA
>NW_003558161.1:0-1173 GCF_000090795.2 Amphimedon queenslandica
CACACACACACACACACACAGATACACTCATGTATGGATACACACACCATCACACACACCACACCTGTACACATGAAGGAGAGGTCCAGGGGGTCTCCTTATTTCAAGATTACTAATCTATTCTGGTACATGTCAGTTATTATTGTTAATGAATAATTATACAAAACTCATGGAACATTGTATGTGGGTAATTTGTGACTCATGTGATACACAACTTTATTAAAAATGATAATAAATAACATGAACCTACACACACACACACACTCATGTCACATTAGCTTATGTATAGATACATGTACATATACAAACATCACACACACACAGATACATGATAATACTCACACACACATAACATGCACATTATAGATACACGTCACATACACACGTCATACATTCATAAATTCTCACATACATTATATGCACTATCATACACAGACACATCATAATGTATGTATTAGTACACACACACACGTCACATATAGACACACGTCACCATCACACACAAACACATGACACACAGAGACACACTAACAAACACACTTAATTCCACATCAAGGCAAGGTTTCATATATGACACATGTATTTGGCCCGATTTGCTCCAAATTTTAGTAACTAATAGCAAAATTATTTCACAGATACTTTTTTTTTTTTTTTTTTTTTTTAATGATTATATAACCCTGCTCACGTGACTGCCACGTCGGCCTTAAAAATTTGCTCGCTCCGGTAAGGTTCTTCTTCGTAGCTCTGGTGCAAATTAGTGTGTTTTCACGTCCATGGACGAGTTCTTAAAGCTGTTTGATGATGAGCCCGCTCATTTGCACTCATCTTGTCACTCTTATCTACCTTCGTCTCCTTTGACAGACGGATCGTCTGCAGCCTCGGTCATCTCTCTCAGCAGTAAGTTTCTTACAGATTCTAAGTTTATCTACATGCACTCCGGGACATTGGTCCAATGACCACCCGTGAGTTTAAGATTCGGGGCAACGGTCCAATGACCACCCGACTGACAAACTTACAAGACTCCGGGATATTGGTCCAATGACCACCCGTGAGGTCTAAAGTGCGGGGCAACGGTCCAATGACCACCCGAAACACTCTGAGACTCCGGGCAAGGTTCCTAATGTCCTCCCGAGTCCTCCATTATGGGCAACACATACCAGGTGACCTAAACTC
>NW_003558162.1:0-1173 GCF_000090795.2 Amphimedon queenslandica
GAGACATTGACATGACTAACGGATTAATGCAAGATATTCAAGAGAATTTGTACGTAAGAAGACACATAAATGCAGGATATATTTGTGGTGTGCATCGCAAAAGTTGTGGCATTACAAAATGTTTCAAAACACATCAAGAACTCTACCAATACATAAAGGATCAAGGTGGAAAGAAGTGGAAAAAATATTTGTCACGAAATAAAATGGTATTTCTCTTATCTACTCAATTACTGATCACTTATCTGCAAACTATTCAAATTGTATTACGTTTTTGTCCATTTATTCATTTCTTGCCAACAATTTATTTATTCTTTTCATCTTGATTTAAAAAATTTTTAATCAATTAACCCTTTCAATTACTGATCACTTATCTGCAAACTATTCAAATTGTATTGTTTTTGTCCATTTATTCATTTATTGCAAACAATTTATTTATTCTTTTCATCTTGATTTACAAAAATTTTTAACCAATTAACCCTTTCATGGTTCAGGTTTAAATTAGTTAATTTCTCCCGTGGAAACAACACATTGAAGTAATTCATGGCCTTTTTCTGTAAAAGAAAAACTTAATCTATCATAACTTCTAAACGATGTCACTAGTCTTCCTCCCACTTGGTGTGTGAACGTACCAAGGCAAGTACTACTTATTGACAAAATTTTATTTTTTCTGGTTTCTTTTAAAAAATCATATAAAAAAACTCCACACCTAAAACATCAACATGGGTGTTGAAAAGGTGTTAAATTAAATGCTCTATCTGATAAAAATATTAAAATGTAAGATTTCTCAAGGGGACCCTAGTGTAAACCCTAGACCCTAAACCCTAATAAAATTCGCGCCGCCCACGCAAACCAAAAAATCAGAAAAAATTCCACAAAAAAATTCTGACAAAAATTCCATACAAATTGGAAAAAAAACAAAAAAAAGTTTCAAAAAAAAATTTAAAAAAATTCAATAAAAATCAAAAAAATTTTTCAAAAAAAATCTGAAAAAATTCCAAAAAAGGCAGAAAAAATTCCAAAAAAAAGATAAAAAAATTCTAGAGCATAGCAATATTTTCAATTTATTTTTATTATATTTGTTATGATTTTTTGTGATTTTTTCCAACAGCATAGCAAAGGTTTTTTTTTTTAATCATAAAAGATCAATACATGACAATCATAATGGCACATGTT
>NW_003558163.1:0-1172 GCF_000090795.2 Amphimedon queenslandica
CGCAATCTGATTGGTCAATTGCAAGTAGGCATGGTAGAAATATTTGTATGTCCACACTTACATTTCTTCTATACATGTTGTATTGGAGAATAACAAGCCTTAGCAACCACCCGCCCACGCTCCTTTACGGGAGTGGGTGTGGCCACGGCAAACAAAATGGCGGCTTACACATGGGACAAAGTTAAGAGCTTTCTAACAGCAAGAGAACATAGAGATACTATCCAAAGACTTCTCTAGAAGCATTAGAAGGTAGAGAGAACCTCTATAAGTCTTAATAATGACCAAGTTGTACTTGCAAGGTGGTGAAATCAATTATAGGACTTTTTTTACACTGTTACGCTTGTTGTTATTGTTTTTGTTGTTGTTTACAGGTATACAGCAAGTATTGTGTAACAGTTGGTGAAGTTTGCCTGGAGTCTCAGAAAATATCAAAATTTGAATATCAATTCCCAGCACTTAGTGAAACCATACAGGTGATAATGTGCAAATAATGAATCTCATTAGCTTAAATTAGGACAACCCGTGATAGCCTTGTCATGTTATATGCATTTATAAGGAGCTCTGCCTGAGATTGTTTATTTAAGTTCCTGTCCACAATATTTTGTAGATAAAAATTTTTGAATGGGCAATTCTTATTGCCCTGCTACATTGTACTTTTAAATTAATAATAAAACCATTTGTAGTATGGTGTGTGGGCAGATCAAAGGCGCCGCCAGTGCTACCATAGATAATAGAGTAAATGAAAGGGATTGGAAACTTCCGTGTTGCTACATTGACTTTGTACATTGCTAGGCAACGGATGCGGGTTACCCCTTTTCTTAGCAACGGCTGCCGACTTTTAGCAAGAAAGTGTCTTGTTTGTGACCTGTCAAAGGCTGTCATTAATCAGTAGTGTCATTGTTTGTCATGATTTATATGAAATAAAGTAGAGGAAACATGTCTCTATCCCCCAGACAACTTCTGTAGTGCATTCATCATTACTTACACTGATTTTTTTGCTCTTAAATGACGGTGATTGCAACTACATTTTGTTTTGTACCTTTTTCTTGAAAGTGTTAAACAAATGATAACAACTAATTCAATCATTCAATAGAGCATCACTAGGTGGAAGTCACCCACTTTGTTTCATTTGAAAATATGATTTCGTCTCTCTGTAATGATCAATTTACTGT
>NW_003558164.1:0-1172 GCF_000090795.2 Amphimedon queenslandica
TGTGTGGTTTAGCATGCAGTTTATTTCACAATATTCCCTGTACAACACAACAGCCACCATCACAAAGCATGGCATAGCATGTTGCTTCACTACTAGTGACTGTCAATGTGACACAAAAGCTGCCACACAACATGTGGTACTACTTACATGATTTCACTACTACAATGTAACACTCTGTATAATGCAATAACAACCGCCACCCAAAGCGTGGTACGGCATGTAGCTACATTCAGAGTTTCTGAACCACTGTGTGAAATGTATCAACAGCTGCCACCCAAAGCGTGTCACAGCAATTGAGCATAAAGATCTAGTGACTTTCATCACTCTTAGAACTTTAATAAGCTGCCACCCAATACGTGGTACAGCACCAAATAGTTAAAGTCACCCTGTATTCAACTGTCATAATGTCATTACATGTCATATGGTACATGACCAGTTTATATAGTTAGTATTGTGTGTTTTAATTAAAACATTTCTCACAAACTGCCATTAGCATAATGTGCTGCAAAGGTTTAGGCAAATGTCACAAATGTGGACAGTTTGTCTACAACAGAGAGTGAGAGGGAGTATTCACATACTCAAGTGGCAAAATATGATAAGCATACAATGAGTAATTACAAACAAACAAGATGCAGTTTTACTTTAACCACAAATAATGAAATTAAATATCTTAAGTAGTAATTGCACTATATTAATGAAAATAGAAGATATGGTATAAAATTCTTCATAACATCAAAGACAAAGATTTTACCATTTTGTATTAAGCTAAAGAAAACTAAACTAAACAATTTCACTCTAAAATAGCAAGGCTAAAATGTCATTACACTGCTTTTAATCAAGTACAGGTATTACTAAATCATAGTGATTACAATTAATGTGGTACAGATACAACATGACTTTCATGGGTGTCATGCAAGTTTCGTTAGTGAACCGAGGCACATAAGTATGCCAATCACGGTAATTGGAATATTCTGAAAATACCATAATCTTAACTTGAAACATTGTGGCAGCTGCAAATACCTCATATTCAGTTGACCATGAGGTTTCTAAGTAGAGTTTATGTCTGTTTATGTGACTCCTCACTGCTTTTAATGCATCAGTATCGTAATAAATTCCTGCACGAACGAGTCTACCAAAGGCAAGAACATTGGCAGGGTCAAGCATGAAGTTAA
>NW_003558165.1:0-1172 GCF_000090795.2 Amphimedon queenslandica
TAGTACATGTGTCAGACGGTCTATTTCTCTTCTATCCTCAGGTTGAATAGGTTGAGATGCTTCCCATTCTCTTCTCCTTTCTTGTAGTTTCTCTTGATACTGGTCCAGAGGTATTAAACTAGTAGACCAATCATTGATATGTTTCTTTGTGAAAAGGCCTGAGATTTGAGTTTCTTTAAGGACTATAAAAATAAAGCAATATTAGCAACATGTACATTACATAACTATATACCGTATAGCTCTAAATTTTTGTCAAATTCGTCAGGTAATTTTTTTTGACGAAACTTAACCAACAAAATTTTTGTTTCACATGGGTAGTATATAAATTAATAACAGAAATCACAAAAATTTTATCAACAAACATTATTTTAAACAAAAAATTGAGATCTACGAAATTTTTGATGGATGAAAATTTGGAACTACAATGTATATGGTATCATTAATCAAAAATACAGAATAGCTAGTATATACTATATCCCAGTTGAGTTTGGGACAAGAAAAACTGGAATAACTTTTTATGGGAATGTGGGATAAGGATGAAACTTTCACAGGTTCTTAGTCGCCAAGTCCATCAAAATCTGTGAAATCTTGGGTCTGTCAGCTCTTGGGAACCCTGAGAACCGGGTTCTCCCTATAAACCCAATGGCATACCAAAATGACGTTTTATGACAATTTACTACGTCATAGTTTACATAAGAACATGTGGTCGAGAGCGCAAACTGATAATTCTTGTTTTAAAAAGCTAACAGAGCAAGATCTTTTGATAATGATGGCCATTATGAAGACTAGTCGACTCCAGTAGCTGTTGTACTGCTTATCAGGAAGAGCAAGACTGTTTTAAGAGCGAAACAACACAGCCGCCATGCTTCTATGAATATCATTAAAATATGTCATTTTTGTGACGTAGCTACATTTTTCAAATTCCACACAGCCACTTCCACTTCCATCCCAAACTGAACTGGGATATAGTATATCAATGACAACTTGACAAGTAATGTAATGATACATGTACATATGTCTAATAATAACTATATATAATCAGCTACTATTGTAGGTACACCTTTGATATAATATCATATACTGATTATTAATTGCATTCATTTATATTTTGTATTATTATGTCAGTTAATAAAGCAAATCTGGTGAATAATATCCTATACCAAAAGGCTATA
>NW_003558166.1:0-1172 GCF_000090795.2 Amphimedon queenslandica
CTAAATGGAGCAGAGGAGGTGGGTGGAGCTATATCAGAACCTAATATGGCGTTTTGGCCTTTTGTCACTTCATTTAACCGTTTTTAAGATTAATTTCAATCATTATTGATCTAATTTTACATTTTTGTGTTCCATTTGTAGGTACCGTCAAGGATCTCAAGTCCTTTTTTGTGGGCAGACTTGACACCTTGTCATCAAATTTACATGAATGAACATTAATGATGTACATGTACTTAAATGTCTATCTCTTTCTCTAGTAATTCTGTAACTCTCATGTGTACTACTTGTGGTGTTTGCAAAGTCTCTCTTCTCAGGGATTTCTGTAACAAAACAGGTTAGATGGCATCATACCTCATTAATATTCATTGACTGCACCCCTTATCAGGAGTACAGATTACATTGAAGGATTACAAATTTTCCTTGACAGCTCCATTCAATGAAGGTGATCTTGCCTGTATTGTACCTGTTGTTAAGCACACTGATTTTAAAGTGAGACAAAACTTCATTTATTACTGCTTTGTACTGTCACTTTTGCTACACAATATATACCGTAGTTTAGGGAATTTATGTGGTAGAAACTTTTGTGTTTTTAAATGATGCTGTTATTTAATTTTACCAAATAAGACTGTGTCATGTATTATTGAATGTGGCATATAATTATGTAGGTGATCTAATTTTTTTGGAATTCTAATCCAGTGAAATTAAAATCACAGTGAAAAATTTTCAGATCGATGGTGTATTATGTCTTTTACATGTATGTGTACTTCAATCTTCAACAATTTCATTGTATTTCTAATTTTCTTTTTATCTTAAATTTTCTTTCCCTCAATCCCCCCAGCCTCTTGAAGCCTCTGGTTTGTATGAGTTGGCTCAGGTTCAGTTGCAGTCTGGTAATATTGAAGTTGCTCTTGACTATCTATCTGAAGCTGTGCAATTGTTTGCTCAAGTCTTTGGGCCACTACATGTCAACATAGCAAACTGTTATAAGTGAGTGGTGTCATTCAAGTACTTATATATTCCATTGTATTATTATATATAGAGTTATTGCACGAATTCATCATGCTCTAGGAGACAGTAAACTAGTAAGTGGTGCATGTAACTACATGTATGTGCATACCATGTACATGTTAATGTATCGACTGGTTGTGTATGTAGTTTAGTTTAAATGACTG
>NW_003558167.1:0-1171 GCF_000090795.2 Amphimedon queenslandica
GTACGAAGCACGTACAGCTACATTATTGAGGAAATTTTTTACAATTTTAAATTGTATCGACAAATACATTCCAGCTATGAGCTCCCCTAATTTGTCTGGATGCATCGATTGCCTTTCCGCTTGTAATTTTGCTTCAATAGAATCATTTTCTGACGAAAAATCAAGCTCTTCTTGACTGTCAGTTTTGATCAGTCGATTCACTTTTTTTATGACATCAGGGGTGCCTCTAAAATAATAAATTGTGAAATATGATGAATTCAGCCCGCTATATCTACTCTGGTGATAATTGAATGATAGCGCTCTCTCAGCAGTGTAATCGAAATCCTTTGCGAAATAAAATGTGTTCAGTGAATTGGCAAGTCTTCGTGTCCAAACATTTTCAGAGAACTGGTGGCCAGTGCCAAAGAACTTATCTGGCACAAAGAAAGGTGACTCAGTTGGGCATGGTGTTAGGTCACTATGATCGCGGAAAGTCTGGTGATCTTTAAATTCTTCTTCATATAACAAATTATCATTATCATGTAGATAAGGTAAAAAAGTATAGCAGAAATTACATGAGTGTGGGACGTCCAATTTTCCCATTTTAAAGTCACTTGGAATTGCAGTTTCAAAATCCTTCAATGTCATACTGGAACAACTGGCATGATTTTTATGCTCAAAAATAAAAAGTTTAGCACCGACACTGACACAATTAAAACGATAACTTTTGTAAGAGTATGGTTTCTCTGTTTTCATCACTGCAGTTAACTTTGCTAAATCTCCTGACATTAGCTTTGCCATTCTATGCTTTTTTGGCAGTGTGTAAGACTTCATTCCTGGAGCAACGTAGACTTTATGATAAAGGACAGCTCGTAATCCAAGATAGAGAAGGAAGCTGTTAGGTTGCTGGAGAGGAACCTATAGTTATAAGGTGGAAATAATTTGTTAGTCTGGGTATTTTGGAATTGAGATGATACAATGGGTGTGGTGTCTCAAATGACATTACTGAACTAAAATATTGATTGCTACTTCAAAATAAGTAGACTGGAATGTATACCTTGTCAAAGGAAGTAAACTTTTCAAAGTAACAAGTACAGTACTTTTTTAAACTCAAAATTAATTTTAGCTAATGTTTATTAGACTAAATATTATGAGGAAAATTATCAAAAAATTAAACATAGTCTGCACCCAA
>NW_003558168.1:0-1171 GCF_000090795.2 Amphimedon queenslandica
TCCATAGGAGGATGTGATAATGAGGCGCTCCACGCATTTGATATTTATTTTTAACATAATATTCCTCTACTTTGCCTAGAACACCTCTCTGGAGAATGACTATGTTAAAGAAATCCTTAAATTTGTATGAAAATTGTCGCGATACTGAAACAGGGTCCTCAGTACATAATCTAGAAATACTATATGATTGTGGAGCATTATTTACTTTTCTTAAATATTGCGCTATATCAGCTGAATCATATTCAGCACAACTTAATGTTAGGAAAAGTGTTGGTGAGCCATACTCAGCAATCATTGCTTTGACTTCACCTTTCACACGGAACCAATATTGATTTGTGCCCCGTATTGGAGCCAACATGGTACTTAAATTGCCCTCAAATTCTTCATCTAACACATTTATTTTTTCTAATAGTTCAGCAACAGTTTGACCAACATTGCCCCTTGATGTTTTCAATAATTTATATATGCCAGTTTTTAAGGCCTTGTTAATTTTTAATCCGTAATAGTGCAAACAATATGAATAATTTCTACGAATCTGGAATCTTTGTTTAAAAGTCTTGATTTTATGTATTCACTAAATGATAAAGTCTGTGCAGGATAGCTTTGTCTGGGATGATGCTCTCCATATTGTCCAGTAGGAAATAAAGTAGGAAAGCATAACAAATCAAGATGCTCTTGCCTATTGTCTATAGGCGCTTCTTTTACATTCATTAATTTATATTAACTGATATCAGAACCTGTTGCAATTTTACTATCAAGATTTCTAATGGTATATGCCGAAAGGCCTTCTAAATCTTGATCATTTGCTTTTTCAAGCATTTTACAAGTAGCACTGCTAACTACTTGTATGACATTTTTAGACGATTCGTCGATGGAATCATCATCTACGTTTCTATAAAGCCAATTTATTTCTTTTAATTTTCTTAGTGCTGCTTTTATTTTATTCACATCAACTAGGCTACGCCAGACATTATTTGATTTAGTAGGCTGTCCATTACTAATAATATAAAGTTCTGGATTAGGCAAATGATTAGAATCTATACCAATCTCATTTAAAGTTTCCATGGTTTTTTCTAATGGAAGGGGTAAATAAAACATTGCACCTTTAAGAGCCTTCAAAGAATTATATGTAGGCACTTTTAAGGTGTGTGTCCCTAGCCTAACAATTGTC
>NW_003558169.1:0-1171 GCF_000090795.2 Amphimedon queenslandica
TGGATTAATATGCACTCTTGCATTATGGTGGCTATAGGTTATTTCCCTACTTTGCTGAAATTTTTGAGTGTCATTGGTGTGAGGATGCTACCATTAGGCAAACACATGAAGGTTATTAATGATACCTCATTGAGTATCATAAAATCAAGAAGAGAGCAAGTGCAACAAAGCCACAATGGCAACAAGGTTTGTATTTTGAGGGTCAAAGTATTTTACTACACTTACTGTACCATCTCATTTTAAACTGGTTGGGAATATCATGGCAATTTAATTAACCGCTGTAACAATTTTTCACAAGCAAGGTTCCTTTGCTTTGGTGGAGTGATTTAAATTATATATACACATTATTAGTCTCATTTGTTTTTAGAGGGAAGATTTTCTTCAATTATTAATGGATGCTGAAGCACCAGATGACCCAGATAATGAGTCTAGCATTAAGGCTTCACGTGTACTAACTGACAAACAGATTGTTGGTCTCTGCTTTGACTTCATGCTTGCTGGTCATGACACTACAAGCAGCATGCTGGCCTTCACTTCATATCTTTTAGCAATAAATCCTCACGAGCAAGAACAACTGTGTCAAGCCATTGATGACTACTACCAGGAAAATGAAGTATAATGGAAAGAAGTTATTATTATTATTGCACTGTGTATTAATAGGAGGCTTCTTTGTATGATGCATCACAGAATATTCCTTATCTTGATTGGGTCTTGCACGAATCATTGCGCTTATATCCACCAGCACCAAAGTATTTTGTTTAATAGTGACATATTTCATTTTGCTTTTATTTATAGTACTGGTCGTGTGTGTAATGAGACATGTACAATCAATGGTGTCACATTCCTTAAAGGATTTAGATTTGATATTCCCATACTGAAGATACACATGTCACCAGAGTATTGGGATCAGCCTGAAGTTTTCAATCCAAAACGGTTAGATCTGTTTTAAAAATTAATCATTAATGATTCCTCTTGATGTACAGGTTTAGTCCAGAGGGCAAGGAGGGTAGGAATCCTCAGGCTTACATTCCTTTTGGTTCAGGACCAAGGAGTTGTATTGGAATGAGGTTTGCACTAATGGAGGCTAAGGCTTGCTTAGTGAGTATATTGAGGAAGTATAGGTTGAAAGATCACCTGATACTCAGGTTAGCTGATCACAATCATGAAAGTA
>NW_003558170.1:0-1171 GCF_000090795.2 Amphimedon queenslandica
GCAGTCATGTAATGTGATGTACAAACATTACCTTCATGCTTGTCTTGTCTCAGTGCAGATATCATAATAGGATCATCATTAATAGTCTCCAAGAAAAGAGAAGCTTTCTCATCATTACTAGATGAATCATTTCTTATCTTCTGTAGAACAGGAAGAGACACTTCTTTCACTGACAGTATAAACTCTAACAATTGAAGTGACTCCAACAATGAGTAAACATAATTACTAGGAATGAGTCCCTCATCACCAGACACCAAGGATCTTCCTCTCCACTGAGTGATGTCACCTTTATTGTCAAATATCTCTAGCTGCTCTCCCTTACTGAATGATATTTCGTCACTCCATCTTGGATGATAGTCGTAACGTGCTGTGTATACAGATTTTGCTGTTGGTATATCCACAACCAGTGATTGTGTACACTGATCCTTCTCTATACAATATATCATCAGAAAATGATTTATACTAACGTATCACATACTGTGAGTATTTGCCTTCTGACTCATCAGCAGTTGTACACTAGTTACTGATACATTTTCTTGTAGTAACTCAATCTCTTTCTTATACTCCACTAATGCCTCCTCTCTTCCTGTGATGAGGTAGTATAGACAGATTATATCAGAAGAGTCAGTACCTGCTTTCATTAGGAGAAAGGTTCGGAAATACTGAGTTTCTGATTTCTTTGATTTGAATATTTTATTTACCAACTTCCCTCTAGTCAGTAGCTTCACTTTCGATTTTGACTCTACAGTAATGACACAATGAGAATTTTAATTTTCAGATAATTGTACTGATTGTTCAAATGTTAATACATGTTTCAAGTTAGTACTATACCAGCATTACCTGGTGTCTGTAGTGTCCTTTTGATATACTCTATACAAGTAAAAATATGTTAATAAAATATCATCATCATTCACTAACTATACCTTTTCTTTTTTTGATGATATTCAGTTGTTTATCTTGTTCAAATATTGATCCTATACCATTAGTATAAGTAATATCAGTAATTGAGTAATAGATCAACTATCATACCTTCTTTGTAATCAAGTAAAGTCCTCAGTTCTTGTTTCTCTCCGTCAGCTAGTTTAATCTCCTCTGCAAGACACTCATTATTCTTAACCTATAATCAGTACATAATATTAACTAAGGTCTCATAGTGATACAGTAACAATAT
>NW_003558171.1:0-1171 GCF_000090795.2 Amphimedon queenslandica
GTACACTACATTTGATGTTAATTAAAAGATTATTTTTCCATGCATCTAGAACTTAACTGTTGAACGCATCTGGCCTCATATTAATTTGAGAATTAACTATCCTTTGAAAAGAATTTTGTATACTCTTCAAGATGAAAATAAAATTGATATGACATGTAATACAACAAAATTTTGCGTCTCTTTAGTTGTTGGACAAACGGCATCAGCTGGTATGGTAAAGTTTGTTTCCTCTTGGAATTCACACTTTATTGCAGGTTAGGTACAGGATGGTTTTGTGTTGTCATATGCATGTATGTAATTTTGATTGCATGCATAATTATAACAGTTTTTTGTGCTCAATTAGGCAAAGGAATACCGATACAGCTGAGTCAAGAGTCTTATGCTATACAAATTCCACCAGCTTCTTTACCTGATACTGATTCTGCTGTTCATGAATATGAACTATCTGGTGGCTTGTTATCAAGAAGTGGATCATTTGGTGTTGACCCATTAGAAAACAGAGGCGATTTACGTGCTATCAGATATGAAAGATTAACTGATGCTGTTGGTACTTTCGATAATATTTTCTCTAATGTTGTATCTGGAGATGGTCATCTTTTAGAGTTAGCAATATTAACATTAATCAACACAACTGAAAGATTGACTCAACTACTGTGACACTTACTATAATTTGAATTTATTAATGAATATTTAATTTATAAGAGTGATCTATAATAAATTAATGTATGTGGGCGTTGGTGCTACAAGCTAAACTGCTGCAGCTGCAAAATGCATATTTGCTAAGCTGCTGCAGCTGCAAAATGCATATTTGCTGACATCACAATTTGCAATCTGAATCTGCACTTGCTCCCCTAATAATGAACCTGCAACCTCGTCTTATATAAGTATCTAAATGCATATCTAGTATTGAAATGTTTTTACAAAGGCTCATTTTAAATTGAACAGTTATAAAAAAAGGGTGACAAAAAGGAAAACATTGATTTCAAAGATTGGCCACTTTTATACACCGGTTTGCATAACTGCCTCCACTTGATGTTGCTCTACCACAAGCTCTAGCTCCTCCTGATTGGTGCAGTCTAAACCTAGAAGGACAGTTCACTGTAGCATCAGTCATATCCAGATATCCTAGTCTTGTCCATCCTCCTCCTAAACCACACAGCTCCTCCATATT
>NW_003558172.1:0-1170 GCF_000090795.2 Amphimedon queenslandica
TATTAATTAATAATTAATGTAATTATACTAATAATACACTCACCACTGATGTATCAGTAAAATTAAGAATATATACATTGTTACTGTCTCCATTACCAGTAATACCTCCAAATAATATAGCACTGGAATTATTAATTGATGTTAAAGTGAATTTATCAATAGGAGGTGGTCTGTCTCCAGTGACAGTCGGTGATATCCATTGTCCTAAAAATATCAATAATAATAATTAGTGTGAATGGAATGCATTGGGTGGAGCAAACTAGTTGATATTTCTTTGATCATATTATCAAATACATGTAATTAGGAGTGACAACCATGAACAAACAAGCAAGCAATTCTCAATGCAACCAGTCTGAGTAGAGAACCACCAAATAACAATACTTCATTATATTAATATAAACTGTATGTGCTCTGACCTGTTGAGAGTTTATAGAAATGGATCTCATTGCATCGTTGATAACCTTTACCACTGTACTGGGCACCAGGTTGTTTAGGTGTATTATTAGAAGATGGTCCATATCCTCCAATTACTACAAGATAGTCCTCGCTGTTCACTTTTATTGCTATCATGTCACAGTAGGCCTTCATCATAGGACCATGATGAGATGTAGTAGGAAAGAGTTCCTTCCATTTGAAGGTATCAACATTAAAACTGTATAAAATATTATATAATATTTATCAGTAACTATTATGTTTACCTGTATAAACTATTATGATAACAGCCAGGATGATTACAATCCCCTCCGAAATAAAATATTTCCCTTCCAATGGCAGCAGCTGCATAGCCCATAACACCCAGTGGAGGGTTACCAGTGGTGGGTTTCTGCTCCCACCTACCAGTCCTCAGGTGGCACACCTCCATCACAGAACACATTGATTTCTTCTCTTCGTTATTATGTACATTAGGGAGATCAGGCTGGAGCCCACCCCACATGTACAGGTAGTCTCCTACCCGTACAGTGGAGTGTCTGTACCTCTCCACTGGTTGATAGTCTATAGATAACAAGAGGTAACAGTAACTGAATGATACACTAATAGTAACAACACACGAGTCATAATCAAGTATAAACAAAATACTGACCTGGTGCTTTGGCTGCCATTTTGTTTGGAGGTAACGCCCTTCTATTACGTCACATAATCAAGGTGTGGCATTAATTTGATTTTTTTTGT
>NW_003558173.1:0-1170 GCF_000090795.2 Amphimedon queenslandica
TTTATGACCATATGCAAAAGGTGTTGCTGAGTATCTTCTAGGCTAGAACTCACCATCTTAATGGCTGGGATTTTTGTTGCATACACTCTTATAGTCTCAACTGGGAGAGGTGTCTTTGTAGGTGCAAATAAAAATAAATAAAAGCAATTTTATTATTTGTGACAACTATAGGTCTTTGGTAAAGTAGGGACTTTTTGTAGCCTCTTTAGTCTGTCTGAAAGGCCACAATATTGCTTCATCATGTATACCCTCTTCCATTTCTTCCATTCCTGGTTCTATTTGTGCCGAACTAGAAGATCCTACCTAAACAATCTGTTTTACTCTTTAGTTCTCTTTTCAAGTGTTCCATGTGCCGGTCCCTGGCATATTTCATCCTGGATACATACTGATATTAAAAGCTTGACAAATGATTTCTTTTGATAACTTAGTTATGTGACAAAAGATACTAAAGATTGTATAATAATTATCCAACGGCTTCAATTGCATTTTTATTTCCATTTGAATTATGAATTAAAACTATGGCATCTTATTACCCTTTCTCCATCCCCTTCTTTTATGGCATCAGTGAATTCTCAGTAAAAGTAGTCTATGCTCAAGAGTATCAGCTGTCAATGGACTATAGCCTGTTTACGTTTTCCATTTCTTTACCATGAATTTTTGAAGAGTCTTTTAATAGCATTCTTTTTGATGAGTGAGCATGGTACATCTATCTCCTTCACTGATGGATGACATTTTGGTTGTCCCATAGAATCCTCGAGAAACTCGAATTTGTAACAGCCGGAAATTTGTCTTGGCATAAGATCCATTTTCCTGACAGTGGTACATCATTGGTTGTGTAATACCTTGATTGAGTTCAGAGGCAAGAGAGCTTTGCAATGTGGATCTTGCAAGTTTATTGAGGCTTTACAGCAACATGCTGCTTTCATGGAAATGGTCTTTCAAGAGTTGTCAAGTGCTGTTTTTGGGCAAGTGGTTGGTTGTGCATTTATAATAAAGCTGGATAGCTGAGCATGCCAATACATCATAATTGGTGACAACCAAGATATGCTGATTAAATAAAGTACGTTATATTAAAGCAGTCTGTTTCTGGGGGTAATAAATGATGATAACATACTTTCAGTATTTTTGGAGATACAATTAGTTGATCTGTTCAATAAATGATGTCGCATA
>NW_003558174.1:0-1170 GCF_000090795.2 Amphimedon queenslandica
TACTGGAGAACCTTCCCTCATCTCTACCTAAACTACTGAATTCAGTTAAATGGTACCAGCATAGAGATGTTGCTGTGGTAAGCACTTGTACATGTACTGTTAGATCTAGAGATTTTTAGTCTCCCATATTTGGTCTATTATCTTCTCCTAATTGTTAGTCAGATTGCATGGTCTCCCAAAATTTTTTACAATTAATCCATACACGTACATGTATTGTATGATTTGCTGTGGAGTAGTTTTTGTAATACAATTAATGTACATTGTAGCTTAAGGTGGGTTCTCAATATGCCGCATTGCTTTTCATGCACTAGCGTCATGACCGGAAATGCTGTATAAACCAATTGGAGTATGCGTCAATGCGTCTGAATAGAAATGTTTTCTAATCTGATGCATTGACACATGCTCCATTGGTTTATACAGCACTTCCGGTCGTGACGCACGTGCATGTGTCATATTGAGAACCCGCCTTTACTTGTAATTTAATAATTATTTTGCAATAAAAGAATCGTTTGGGAAAATTGTCATATTGTCTTGTCATTGATATTCATACATGTACTGTACCTATATTCATCTCTCATTTAATAGAACTTGAAAGCATTTTTACCGTCTTTCACAAAATGACGTCCCTAGAAAAACTTTTATGCAACATGAGTTTATATATTGTGCATGTAAATTTACTGGTCATGTGTACAGTTGTATGTACTGTATTAGTACTCATGAATAATTTTTATTCATTTAAGTGTAATGTGACCAGAATGCACCAAGAATAGTCAGTATATGTACGTGTCCATTTAATTTAATTATTCAAACCAATTGATTGTCGCCTGACAACCACATAACATTTATAATCAGACAGACACAAATTAGCAATTGTACTGTACATGTATTGTACACAGAAGGAATGTACATACATGTACATGTTATTGTACAATGTATACAGTATGATGTCATTGGTTCCATCACTATTATTACAGATGTAATTAATTTCTTGAACAATAGCATTAATGCAAACATGCCGCCATTAAGTGTGTACATGCAATGATGATATTATGTACGTGTACATGTACATGTACATGCATGTACATGTACATGTATAGGTAGCTCTTTTGAACCATGTAATGTAGTTCTGTGTCATTGATCAAGTGGATGTTATACTGAAAAGATATTGAA
>NW_003558175.1:0-1170 GCF_000090795.2 Amphimedon queenslandica
TCATCAAGTTGATGATTGGTTATTTAGTTTTGTTAGTAGGTCATTTAATAATAATAATCATAGTAATAATAACAATGATGATAATGACATTAAGGGAAAAGAAATAGTCACTTAATTTAGATGTGGGATATGTAAGAAGGGGGAAAGAGGACAAAGCCAAAAGAGATTAAATAAAATACATTAATAAAATAAGATTCTAATGGGGTCTGATTATTAACATTGGGAAACTGATAGTAAAAAATTCTCAGCTCAATCTTCAAAAGCATGGACCTTATCTTGCATTATTTCTTACTTGTAATACGGTAATTTGCCTTCAGAGTCAAGATTTTTTGCATCAATGCCAATGGCTCACTTTTTAAAAGAGCAAACTATTCCGTAATAGCATGGCCTAGAAAAGTCCATTCAGAAATCATGTGAGCACTACTTTCATGTCTGCTTGCAACTAAGTTTCCTTCTACCATGACTATTTGCAATTGACCAATCAGATTGCTGCGTTCGAGGTAAGTAAAATCACATATACTACCGCGCGAAAGGTTTTTGAGGTAAATATAGCCAACTTATTAAAGTCGTCAAACAGGTTTTCTTAGTTATTTACCTCGCTGACAACCAGGGAGCAAACAGGTTTCTAATTTTTTACCTCGAAGCAAGTAGCCAAGTGTTTTGAGGTATTATTTGCCAGAGTAAGCAAACTTTTCACATAGAAAGAAAGCTATAAAGGAATAAAGACCAAGGTAGAGACTCCATGTTCAATAAAGCCATGTCCTTGTTTTGAAAGAGGCATGTTTTGGGCATGTATATACTACTTACACACATGGAGCATGAGTGGAGAAGATATCGCTGCTTTTTTTTTATGAGAAGAGTCAGAAGACAGTGAAAAGAAGAGTCCCTTTGCTCTTATAAACCATTGCTAGTGAAGGAAAGTGTCTTTAGCCATAGGTAAGGGCATGGTAGAAGTCTGTTATACACCTCTGTCTTGGTTGCTATGGGTTTATTTTACCTCGACCTCGGTGTATAACCTATACTTCTTTCTTTAACACATCTGTTATCTGAGCAAAGTTGTTCATGACAAAACTGGTGAATTCTTATGCAGAAACCCTGAGTTCTATCTGCATGCTGGATATCTAGTACTCAGCCACATCCACCTGTGTGGGCATTAGATCTGAAGTATGA
>NW_003558176.1:0-1169 GCF_000090795.2 Amphimedon queenslandica
GATTCCTGTTTAAATTTGTCTTTATATATTCATGTAACAGAAGGACTAGCACCAGATGTTATGCATGAGTTTTGGAGGGAGTCGCTCAGTATGAAGTAAAGGAGTTATTGAAGCATTTAACTGGAGAGAAAGTTATAACAGTTGATAAACTTAATGGTACAATTGAAACTTTTCTGTATTGTTACTCTGATGTTAAGGACAAACCTACTCTTATCTCACAAACAATACTTAATTCTTCAGATCATTGTGTAAAACAAAAGGTATTATAATAATCCTAAATTATATTTTATTTAATTTATAACTCATGCAGCTGCACAAATGTGGAATTAAGTGAGATTTCTCCCTTTGATGATTGGTCACGAGATTTCAAGCAGTGATCCACATTGGCAAAATTTTTTATTACTTTGCACCATCATTGATGTAATTTTGGCACCAGTTTTAAGCTCTAATATTATGATAAGCTATCTTGCAATGTTAATAGAAGATCATCATACCGAGTTCATAAAATTATATTTCTGTGTTATTACTCCTAAATTTCATTACATGGTAACATTATCTAGAGTGGATTGAGAGGTAAAATAATTATATGTACATAATTTAATAAAATAATTTAGATGTGGACCTTTGATTCATTTTTGGTGCATGCGTTATGAAGCAAAGCTTAACTATTTCAAGAACATTTCCCAGCACATTCAGTGTTTTAAAAACATAGCAGAGTTTTGCTAATCACCACCAAAGACTTATGTGCCTCTACTTCAATGCAGCAAAGGGACTGGGTCTGGTAAAATCAACACAATGTGGACCAAGTACGTTGTTAACATTAAATTATAAAGTTATTGTAATGGTATAGCTCATGAAGTGTCAGTTGAAGGTGTTGCTTATTACTCAAATTTAGTGGAACTTCAAAATACAAATACAGTAACAGAGTAAGTTATTACGAATTTTAATTATAACAAACTAAATATGATGTATAAAGCTTCATGGCTTGAAGATAATGGTGTGTTGTACAAACCAGGTGGTGTTGTCGTACTTTCAATGACAACTGAGCCTTCGTTCGGTCTGATTAAGAAAATTATAGTATTACATGATGTACTTTATCTTTTGAGTGAAGAATTGCTTACTGAGTATTTTGACCATCACTTTCATTCATATAAAGTATCTCACACTCA
>NW_003558177.1:0-1169 GCF_000090795.2 Amphimedon queenslandica
ATGAAAAAAGCATCTCAAATTAAAATAGATTAGTACTTACTGCCTATTGTGTTGCAAAGAAGAGTTTGTGTATCACAGATGAACAAAGGAAATCAAATATAGAAAGGACAATAAATACACATGTAAAAGCATCTTAAATTAAAATAGATTAGTACTTACAAACTATTGAGTTGAAAAGAAGAGTTTATGCATCACAGATGAACGAAGGAAATTAAAGATAGAAAGGGCAACAGATACCCATATAAAAAGCATCTTAAATTAAAATAGATTAGTACTTACTTGCTATTGTGTTGTAAAGAAGAGTTTGTGTATCACAGATAAACGAAGGAAATTAATGATAGAAAGGACAATACATACACATGTAAAAAGCATCTCAAATTAAAATAGGTTAGTACTTACTCGCTATTGTGTTGCAAAGAAGAGTTTTTGTATCACAGATGAACGAAGGAAATTAAAAATAGAAAGGACAATAGATACACATGTAAACAATCATCTCAAATTGAAATAACTAGATTAGTACTTACTTCCTATTGTGTTGTAAAGAAGAGTTTGTGTATCACAGATGAACAAAGGAAATTAAAGTTAAAAGACAATTAAAAAGATACACATGTAAACAGTTATCTCAAATTAAAATAGCTAGATTAGTACTTACTTTCTATTGTATTGTTTAATAGTTTGTGTATAAAAGATGAATGAAGAAAATTAATAACTGAAAGGACAATACATATATTATGCATACTTACTGAGACTTTAGGAACAGACCCAACCTGTGGATCTGAAAATATAATTGTAAATATAAAATTATTCATTGTTAGCCCGGAACTCATTACCTTCTTTAGAGGCCTCAAAACCCTCTTTAAAATTCAGAAAAATTAAAATAATTATAAAATGTATAATCTCACTTCCTGCATCTTGTGGTAATTCAACTACAACAATCCCTTTATCTTCTAGCTTCTTCAATATCACTGAATCCTTTAGATCTCTAATGACTTCATCAAGAATGGATGGTAGTATAACATATGTGACAATAATACAGTTCTCTCGTAATTGAGCTAGAAATGCATCATAAGACCATGAGAATTCACCAAAGGTTAAGAGCCAATTATAAAATCGGGAAAGAAGCCGAGGGGAGTCAAGGCGAAAAGAAATACGAGGCAAACCAATAGGAG
>NW_003558178.1:0-1169 GCF_000090795.2 Amphimedon queenslandica
AAAATACAGATCCGGTGTGAATTCCAACACGCATGTTTAATTTGTAGCCTGTTTCATGACTGACACATCTTGAAAAGAATTAAAACATTATTGATGATTAATACTAACTTGATGACTTCAATCATTTGTAATCCCATTTCAACACAGCTTTGAGCATGATTTTTATTACTATCGTAAAGTCCAGCTATACAATAGTAACAGTCACCCAGTATCTTTATACGCATGCACTTATTTGTCTATAAAATATAATTGAATCATTATACACTATTGACCAGTATACCTCAGCTAAACAGTCAAATCGAGCAAACAACTCATTCAATGTTCGCACAAGGATTTTAGCATTAACTTTGGATGAGAGAGCAGTAAATCCTTTAATATCAGCAAACAAAATGCTATACAAAATAAATTATTGTTAGAACAATGTTATCCACATATACCTGACATTCTCAAATCTGTTAACATTAAGTTTCCTAAATGAGCTTGAATCAATTCCATCAATAGGCTCTTCATCATCATACATTGAAATAAATTGGGTTTTAATTAATTTTGCTACAACTGGAGGAAATATTGAATTGAGGAGATTTTCCTACAATTAACAATGATAAAAGCCATTCAACTTATTGTGGATACAGCCTGAGAGATTCAACTGAATAGCTATAACTTATAGTAAATTTAATTCAGAGCATTCATTAGCAATATTCATTGTCCTACAAAATTGCCTTTAAGGCCCCTATACACCAGGCAATGCTATTGCAGGCAATCTGTGGTTACTTTGATCTTCAGGCAACACTGTTGCCTAGAATAGAAACATGTTCTATTCTAGGCAACACATTGCTTACAACATCAAAGTAACCACACATTGCCTGCAATAGAATTGCCTGGTGTATAGTGGCCTTAATAAATCTAACCTGTTTATCTATTTCTTGTTGCATTTCAAACTGTCCAGTTATACCATTCTGTATTCTCTCAAACGCTAAACGCCTATTAACGTTTGTTATTTTGTGTACCATGAAACATGTAATCACAACACTTAGATTGATTAGAATTTCAGTGAACATTGACTAAATGATTAAGTCAATAAATAAAAAATTAAAACATGCCAATAGCTGATTTCTATTGCACTGAGTAGATCTACATAATATAGTACATGAAGTGTGTGCATGCTCTAC
>NW_003558179.1:0-1169 GCF_000090795.2 Amphimedon queenslandica
AGGAACCAAACCTTCCAATAGTAGTAGGGAGGACATCATATAAACCAGACTTTATTGAATAAAAGGGGAAGAGAGAGAGAACAAAAAACAGGAAGAAGGAAGAGGAGAGATAATGACCCAGAAAACATGGCTACTACCCTCAGTAAGCCTATCCTAACCTGGAGTGGTTCTTCAAGTATCTTTATCATCCTATGTAACTTACTCAAATATTCTAACCATTAGCTCCAGAAACACTACATGTAAATTAAAAACCAATAATTTAAAGATGCATACATGTACATGTACTCACAGGCTGAGAGTGTGGTGTCCTTATAATGTTCAAAATTACTCTTCCTCCTTTCCCTCTCTATAGCAGATGGCAATACCAACCTAATATTGAACAATAATACACAATTATTATGATTATTATTATTATTATTATTATTATAACAAAATCAGACATAATGCAGAAGATAAAAGAGAGACAAAATTATTATTATTATTATAACAAGAAATAAAACAGAATTATTATTATTATTATTATTATTATTTTACCTATCAAGGCTGCCACCCTCATAATCACCCACTAATATTCTTGATACCTAAGAATAATAAAATTAAATATTGCAGAACATGCACAGAATAGAATACCCAATAAAACTTTTTAAATAAAAAATTAAGATTGCTTGTAGTACAATGTCCACATAAATTGGTGTACTAGTACTTGGATGTACATGTACATGTACATACATTAATACAGTTTATGTGTGTGTGTTTGAATGGTGCATTTGTGGCTAACTGTGTTTGAATCTAATCCTGTCAGCCTCAGGTAGCTCTGGGAACAAGGACACTGAAGAGAGTTTTGATTCAATAACGTCTTCATCTAATTTGACTATAACAGCATCATCAATCTATTGAAGGGAGGGCATCAGACATTGTAATAAAATTGGGGGTAATTTGGGGGGACATTTTTCAGAAAAATGACAGGAATAGTCCATAATTTTCTTCACAATTTGACTGTTTTCAAAAATGCTCATAATTGGAAAATTTAACAGCTCAAACTTTCTACATAGCAAAAGGACATCAATATGTATCAATAAATGTAATAAAAATTTGGGGTGATTTTGTAGTCATTTTTAGAAAAAACATGGATTATAGTCTACATGCTTAAATTTTGAAAATTAGCTATT
>NW_003558180.1:0-1169 GCF_000090795.2 Amphimedon queenslandica
ACTGAGTATAGTTTTGACCAGAATATAAAGCTCTTACACAGAGGTATCCTCCATCTCACTTCAAGGTATGGCTCTGGCTCAATAGTGGTAACCACTCCCAAATCAATTAATATAACACTTTACACAGCCTCGATTGTAGCTTACTTGTCACTACTGTTAAAGCTAATCTTGAGGAACATAAAAAGACTCCAAGCCCTTAGTGATAGATGAACACCCTTTACCATCTGGATGAAGCCTATACTGCTTTATTAATAATGCAGGATTAAATTTCACTATGAATGAGAGCCTTCAATCAATAACGAAAAAAGAAATATACTGTGCCCGGACACTCTTACTTGCAATAACTATATCTTCGTACCCTTTGACACAAATTCGGCATTCTACTTTCACACATAAAGAAAAAGGTTACGTCAATTTAAGTCTTTCTTTTAAGGGCAAAAAGGTAAATATACTTAGTATAGTTACAATTATAGTTTGGCTATAAGTATAGTCACCTACATATTACAAAAGAGAAGCCAAACAATAGATTTCTATCCTATTACTTGTCAACAATCAATGACATTGGAAATCGTACTTTAATGACTTGTATAACTTAAAGAAAGAAAAATTCATCATACTAGAACTCTTGACTTATTTTATGTGACTAAAATTTTTTGGCTTCTCAAACTTTGCAAGAAAGAAATTAAACTTGGAATCATTAGGTAGTGTCAGCTTTATGATAATTATGTGAAAACTTTGAACCTTTAACAGTGCAAAAATAAACCCAATTTATGCACTGTTAATATTAAAGTGGGACTTATTATTATTACTATTATTATTACTATTATTAAATTATTATTATTGTGAAATAAAATTCATAAAAATAGTGGCCCAAGACACAAAACACTAGAGATACAATAGGGAGACAAAAAAAGAGTACAAACAAAGAAGAACAAAACAAAAAGGCAAAAATAAATATTAACAATAGTATTAAGATTGATAGTCATATCACTACTTCACCAATGATATTAGACAACTTATAAAGCATAACTTGAGTCACAACTACATTTGAACACTAAACAAATATCATTATCAACTACTAATATATTACTATAAGCAAGAGTGGATAAGGAGGAGGGGAGAGTGTCTAACTGCCCTATGCTGCTAGTGATATGTGTGCGTAGAAGTCT
>NW_003558181.1:0-1169 GCF_000090795.2 Amphimedon queenslandica
TGAAGCAATGTCCCAGGAATTTACCAGCTTAGACTTTTACAAGGTGAGTTGAACCTGGTTGTATCCTGTACACTTATATATACACAATTTTTAAAAGGTCGACGTTGATAAAAATGACGAGACTGCCGAAAGGCAAGGCATCCAGGCTATGCCAACTTTCCAGTTTTTCAAGAATGGGAAGAAGATTGATGATATGAGAGGAGCCAATGAAGCAAAGCTTAGAGAAATGATACAAAAGTATGCTAAGTAAAGGCAATCCGAGAACTTTATAATGAACTTATAGTCTTGTAGTTTTTGGAGCTTTTTGTTTTGTAGTAGATCATTAGTAAAAAGAGCTGTTTTGCAAAGTTTAATATAATACACGATTATGTGCCTGACTCCAGAAAGGTCAAACTTTGCGAGTTGTTATAATTTGATAATTATTATGACAGTCATCAAGGAGTGATAACCTTTTAAGTCATTATAATAACTTTTAGATCTATCCTGCCCACAATAAAGTTATGTTAGCCTGTTGTGGTAAAAAGTCTAAATTATTATTATCAATAATAATAATAATAATAATAATAATAATAATAATAATAAGGTAATAATAATAATAATAATAATAATAATAATAATAATAAGGTAATAATAATAATAATAATAATAATAATAATAATAATAATAATAAGGTTAAGTCTTTTTCAGTGTCAAGAGGACTCTGGGTGCATGTACAGGTGTAATAGAAGTCGCTATTCCTTCTCTTTTTCCTTCCATTCCTTGAGTGAGAGAATGTGGAGCCATAGTCCGGCTACGAGGCAAAGAACCAACTGTACTGTTTCTTACATAGCGCCTTGATCTAAAATCCGATGCAGTGTGAGGTCGAGATGTAGGGGGAGGGGCAGGGGGCGGAGACACAGGATGCTCAATGGTGGTGGGCCTTTCCATTGAACTGTGTGAGGTAGTAGTAATTGATTTGTGTGTTAATGAAATCATACCTTGTTACATGTAATGGAGAGTCCACTTCTGGCGTATGAAGGTGCTGTTGCTGTAAACAAGGAAGAAATAATTATATTACAATCTTGAACTGTGACACTAACGATTCATTTGTACATGTACACTCAATAATTGACTTATACTACAGTATACACAAGAGTACATGTACTCTTGGTATACATGATCCAATAATT
>NW_003558182.1:0-1169 GCF_000090795.2 Amphimedon queenslandica
ATTCTTTAAAAATGAGCACAACCTCTCATGTAAAGAATATTTTTATCATATAATTAAAATCAGCGTGCTAATCCTTACTCAGTAATAATCCTGGATTATCAAGTAACTGTGTCCTGATGCTCCATTTAGGAGCATTGAATGGATCAAACCCTCTTTAATATAAAATAACAGCATTGCATTAAGTAAACAACACTAGACATCAACTTACGAATTAGTTTCATTGTCAGTGACTGTTAATTCAGTTAGTAGAGGCCAAACAGCACAAAGATGAATCTCCCTTGGAGAGAGAGAGAGGGGGAGAGATGTAGAGAAGGATATCAATTATTAATATTTACTGTATAGGATCAGAACTTGCTCCTACTGGCAGACTAAGGAAACAATCACTCCCATCACCAGACGCTGGAATTAATAATTAAATTAATTAATGATTATAATCAATGAGGTACTAACAGAGTGGACCCACTGGCCAATCCTCCACATTCCAATGTCTTAGACAATATGTTAGTCTAGCAGCAATATTAATATCAGGAGGATTAACATTCACACCATTCTATTAATAAAACCATTACATATTCTACATATTCATTGTAAATTACAAATAATAGTTAATAGAAGGGAGATAGAAATGTACCAGTTTTGATCGGAATAAGTTCAGTAGTCCTGAGAGGTGACTAAAGTGAGGTGGAATATGTCTCAAATGTATCATTTCAAAACACGTACGGAGACCACACCCCTCACACTGTCCGCTAAACATGTGACGCCAATTCTTCTGTATCTGAATGAATATAGGCAATGTACTGAAGGAAGGAATAGAGGACAAGAGAATGAGAAGAGAAGAGACAAGTATTGAAGAGAAGAGATCAAATGGAGAGAAATTAAAATTAAAATTATAAGATTAATTATTATAACAGACCATCCAGTGTTAGCTACAGCCAGAGATATTGAACTGAGTAATAGTTTGGACTGAGCTTCACTTGATATTGCATGACTCTTCTCATCAGGAGATATCAATATAAACTGATCAACACCATACCTAATGATTGATTGTATTTTGAATAATAATTATGAACTACATGCAAATATTGTACAATATAGGCCAGGGTTTCCCACAAAGCATGCTAAGTGAGCTAAACAGCATGAGCTTCATGAGCTGACATATACTGTATAGC
>NW_003558183.1:0-1169 GCF_000090795.2 Amphimedon queenslandica
ACATTGAAGAGGTTTGATGTCATGCACTATAGGCATACTCTCATTCCTGGTGAGCCTTTACTGAGAGCAAGAGTATCTTTTAACTCTGTTGTTCCTGCAAATAAAATTATCATCTAGAAATCTGGGTATCACACAAAGCATACTAAGCAAGCTAAAAATCATGAGCTGAAAAGCGCTACAACAGACATGCTTTTGAGCAACTAAAATTGTAAAAAATCAGAATCGGCTCAAACTTGCTGCACAACATATAAGGGAATGTATTAGTATTAGAAAAAAATTATTAAAAGGAAAATTTCTCTCCTAGTCATTTTTGGAGAAATTTGGCCCCTGACCGATCCTGGGTCCAATATTTGAGACATTTTTGAGTAACTTTTAAAATTCATAAAAATCTAATTCTGATCAGAATTAGTTCACACAGCATAAGAGCATGTATAATGTATCACAAAAATTATAAAAATGGAAAATTTTCTCCTAGTCATTTTAGCGAAATTTGGCCTGAGTACAGACTTTTGAGCAACTTTTAAAAATTCATTAAAGATTCAATTTTGATCAGGGTCAGTTTAAACTTTCTATGCAACACAAGGGCCAGGGCCGCTGAGAGCTTTGGTGGGGCCCGGGGAAGAATGTCTGGGAAATTATCGGCGCGCGAAGCGCGCCGAAAAAATTTTTTTGCGGGTTAATTATATTCATAGTGGGTGTGGCCAAAATTAATTAATTTCTCTAATGCGTGCAGCTAAATGGAATGCGTACCCCATGAACTTCTATAATTTTACAGCTGACATACAGTAACCACAAGTCTAACCACTAGTAACAGCACTATCAAAATATGGGTAGCACATCAAAGACAATAGCAGTAACAAGCACACGCCCATAGAGTATAACTGCTGTTTCATTTGTACTTTTGTGGACATTTATTCCTTGAGCTGCTGTATTTTTGTAAAGGCCACTGAGATATTAGCTGTTGTGTTGCTCAGTGTTTCTTAAAGGTCTGTTGATAACTGTGTCTAGCCTAAATTGATGTATTGATTCTTTATACATTCAGAATGCAGAGAAAATACAAATCAGGAGCACAGAAAAGAAAAGAAAAGAAATTGCGTATTGAACAAGCCACTGTACCTACCAAAACCACACCATCACTTTTTTCACATGGTTTTAAAAAGCAAAATAAT
>NW_003558184.1:0-1169 GCF_000090795.2 Amphimedon queenslandica
CTGGCAAGACTAGGTTAAGGTTATTTGAGGGAAAAAAAATGATCATTATGTAAAATCAAAAGTCTAACTAACTATAGCAACTACAGTCACTAAATCTAACACTACGTAATACTCAGGAGGCAATTTTTATTGTTTGTAATGTCAACAAGGGTATGACCAGCACTTGAAAGTATCAGAAGTCCTCTCATGTGTCAATACCTACAAATTACATCATTATGTAGCATATGATTTGAATGAAATCACTCACTTCTTTGTATATATTAGTATAAGCAATGAGGACACAGTGACCCCAGTTCTGCATGCACTTGCTTTCCAACTGACCCTCAGCATCAAGTGGACAGTTAACAGGACAAGAGAAAGCCTGAACAGGATAAGGGAGTGCTGTATATGAATAGTAGCAAGCCCAACAGTTAGAAATGAGGCAACCTCTAGGACATTTTACATTGCTACCAATGCTTTTATCATCACTGTGAAATAAAGAATTTAACAAGCATAAAGTAGTGATTATATATGTAGCATCAATAAAACTTACATAGTGCACACAGCTCCTCTTTTGGTGACACAATATTCCCGACTACAGGTTGGTGGACATGCTGTATATTTGTTACTTGAATTAATTTTTATACTATAAATTTAAACTAACTTACCACTACATTTCTCTTCACAATCATGTTTAGTGAAAAAGTTATTTCCATTTGAATGGCATCCTCCATAATAAAAGACTTCACACTTTTGACTGGTTGAGTTATAAAAGTATCTTTGTATCTGGCCATTGCAAGGTCCTTTATAAGGCTGGATAGTGCAGGGATCAATTTCTGAAGAGGTGGAAATAAGAATTTAAAGTCATTATTCATTGCTATAATATAATTGACTAACTTGGGCAGTCCTCAGGTTCAACACAAGTTAGTTTTTCTTCATCAATTAATTGTCCATTAGGACATGAACAGCCAGAAGTATCTAATGGACAGACACGATAAGGCTCAGAGCATGTCTTGGGACAACTGTTACTCTCCTTATAAAACTGTCCACTAATTGCACAGTCTATACGAAGCTAATATAAAAAGGTAAAACATAACATAATTTTGTACCTCCACACGTAGGACAATTGCAGCTATCATTACTTGATGATACAATTATGTTTGTACAGTTTTCAGGCAGTGGCTCACAAT
>NW_003558185.1:0-1169 GCF_000090795.2 Amphimedon queenslandica
AATTGCCTATATACAATTTGCCAATAACTTTCTACAGGAAAATTCGCCAAATATTACTCTCACCAATAAATCATCTTGTATAGTATTTATTATAAACTCCACATGTACGTACATGTATACAGGTTGGTACTGAGTTCATTCGTAGTGTTAGTGGAAGAGAGAGGAAGAGGACTAACATTGGTATGGAGCTGATAATAGAACCACAAGTATTGTTCCTTGATGAACCAACCACTGGACTGGATGCATTCACTGCTGTAGCTGTAGTACAGCTGCTTAGGAAGTAAAATTAATTATTATACAGTATTAAGATTAGTATTTATTTATTTACTTATTAAATTTATTGAATCATGTACTGTATAATGCAAAATTTATGAGGGCTGTAAATTTTTCAGATTTCGGGAATTTTTGAAGATTCTCAAAAATTACTTCCGTGAAAATCGAATTACTATGGTAAAAGATGGTAGGTGACATAAATTTGTGAAAATAAAATTTGCAAAAATCAATAAGTTTTTAGGCAAATTTTTGCAATTAATAGCCCTCGAAAATTATGGTATTTATTTATCTATTTATGTATGTATTTAATCATGTATTATTTATTTATTTATTTATTTATTTATTTATTTATTTATTTATTTCATTAGTTTGTCAAGGAACAGTGAGAGGATTATTGTCATGTCCATCCACCAGCCGAGATATTCCATTTACAAACAGTTTGACTCTCTCACTCTTCTCTCCCAGGGGAACATGGTCTATCATGGAGCAATAAAGGAGACACTTCCATATTTTACTAACCTTGGTAAGAAAATACAGTATAGTCTCTCTTAATGGACTCTCTCTATGGCGTACACCTTCATTTAACAATTACATTAGTACATGTACATTCCTTACTGTATAAAATAACCTCCACATAAAGGACACCTCTGTATAACAGAGTAATTGTCTTATACCAAAGTATCCATTATATAGAGGCTACACTGTACATGTACATGTACATGTTCAGATACGTAATATTATGTTAATGTTGTTTTCGGTTTTTAGGGTATTTTTGTGAGGAGCATGACAATCCTGCTGACTTTCTACTTGATGTTACTAATCAGTGTGAAGGACTGACATCAGCCACTGCAAGTACAAAAATAAATAATAATAACTAGGTGAATGTAAACATTGGG
>NW_003558186.1:0-1168 GCF_000090795.2 Amphimedon queenslandica
GTCATACCAATAGTAGTCTATACAATACGCATACATGTTCATGAATGAAGTAAAACAAGACATTTTGTGGCCCAAAGTTTTTGGCAAACCCATTATCTAATTTTAGGATTTTCTCAAATTTTATTTTTGTGAATTTTCAAAATTCATGGAAATTCCAGGGCCACAAAAGTTACATTAAAATATGCACTGAATATATTAATTAATTAATTCAATAGATAATAATAATATAATCATTACTGTAGAGCTCTTAGCCTCTCCTCCTCCTCCTCCTCCACCTCCTCCTCCTCTCTTTGGTTTTGATTTCATTTTCTTTTCTTCTTCAGCTATTGCTTTCTTAAGATAAGACGAATCCTTTGCTGGTAGACCTTTCTGGTCTCTTTTATAAGCTGCTTCTGCTGCCTAAGAATAATAATAATAATAATTAATAATTAGAAGATAAATGTAAAACATTATGTATGGAAGCAATGAAGGAAATATTTGAAATATTGCATATACATTACATAGTATAAATAATAATAATAATAATAATAACAATAATAATAATAATAATAACAATAATAATAATAATAATAATAATAACAATAATAATAATAATAATAATAATAATGATAATAATAATAATAATATACCATATAGGGGTTGTATTTCACTAGGAAGAAATTTTGCTAATTTCACATTTTTATTAAATTTGCAAAAAAATTCCTCAAAAGAGGTGTGGCACACTAGGAAAAATGGCTGCAGAAAGAAAATTTATGCCAATTAACAAATGGAAAGTTTTGACAAATTCGCAAAATTTTATACCAACAAAATAAATCCCCTATATGGTAATTAGTGTACTTTTTCAATTTGAGCTAATGTTTCTGTCACTTTCTCTTCATCTCTTTCCTTGACAGCAGCTCTCTTTCTTGTCTAAATGCAATAAAAATAATTCATTATTACTATTACTATTAATTTAGTAATTATTGATTCGTTATTATTAATTATTTATTCATTATTATTAATTACTTCCTCTTACTTCTCTCAGTTGTTTCTCAACATTTCCTTTGTGTCTCAATCCTTTCTCATGATTCTGTATACTCTGGAATTATAAAATAATAATAATAATAATATGATAATTAAAACTGGCATACATGTAAGTAGTACATGTACATGTATCAGAATATGTAAC
>NW_003558187.1:0-1168 GCF_000090795.2 Amphimedon queenslandica
TCTCAAATCAGAACTAATGATTATAAAAATCTTGTATATTACTTCTTTTGTAAATCATGTTTTATTTTATCGTTTTATCAATTTATTCAATCATGAAAATGATAGACACTTTTCTAACAGTTAGTAATGAGTGTACTGGTATAAAAACAATGAAGATACTGCTTCATATCACTAATCAGGAATTGGAGTACTATTTACAACTGAGCTGAATTCTCTGACCCTTATAGGCTCAGCCTGGAATGTTTATTGCATTCATAGTAATGCTTCTTTGGTCATGTTCTATTTTTAGAACATAATTTAATTACCACGTGTACATCCTGCAGACACGTAGCAGAAATCTACTCATCAGAAGTGACAGCATAAACAGATTTTCTTATATAAATAACTGATGCTATCTTTACTACAATAGTATCACTTGTAATCTTCAAATAAGTTGAGTAAGAATGGGGAACTCTTTGATGAGAAAATGGTTTGGACAGAAAGAAGTCAGACTGCTCATAGTAGGTTTAGATGCTGCTGGAAAAACAACTATGCTGTATAAGCTCAAATTAGGTGAAGTCGTAACCGTTATACCAACCATTGGTAAGTCAGTGTCATTATATAACTGAATGAGCTATCATTGTTGATATATTATCACTGTTGATATATGGATCGTGTTTTTAGGTTTCAATGTTGAGACAGTCAATTATAAAAGTATCAACTTCACTGCTTGGGACGTTGGCGGAAGAGATAAAATAGTAAATTATGATCACTAACTAACAGAATTAAATATTTCATTCCTCATCTTTTTTTGCAGCGTCCATTATACAGACACTACTATCAGAACACTGATGCATTCATTTATGTGATTGACAGTAATGATAGAGAAAGGTTGGATGATTGTCGTGAGGAACTTCAAAAAATGCTAGCAGAGGAAGAACTCAAAGACGCTCCATTTTTGATACTAGCAAACAAACAAGATCTACCGAATGCAATGAGCACTCAAGATATCACAGAGAAACTTGAACTCCACCAAATCAGAGACAGAAAATGGTGTAAGTTTATTATGTTCATGTATGGATATTGGTATTTTTAGACACAATGATATTAATTTACATTCTGCTACAGATATACAGGGAGCAAGTGCAATAAAAGGGGATGGTCTGTATGAAGGACTTGACTGGTTGAC
>NW_003558188.1:0-1168 GCF_000090795.2 Amphimedon queenslandica
ATCTTTTTATTGTGTAGTTCACTTATGCAGCGATAGATGATAAGTACCAAAGTTTTTGTGCTATTGTTATTTAAAATTCTGAATAATTATTATGAATTAAAGGTGCATGTAAATTCTTGAATATAATCATTACAAATATCTGGGCCATATTTCAGTGGTATTCATCTTTATTGCATGCATACATTTCACATACACTGCATGTTATGTTATCAAGTATAGACTTAAATTTTTAAAGTTATTCATGCATAAAATGATCAACCACAATAATTGTACCAACACATGTGGTCATTGACAAATTTAAGAAGTTGCAATTATTATTACATATCTAATTTGTAACCGTTTTTCCACTGAATTCAGAACAAGATTTGCTTGCCATACCAAGCTGTACAGTGACACAAATAAGTAAGAGATATTTAAACCATTTGTAGACTAGTCACTGCACAACATCCAAGTTCAGTACTCAGTACCAGGCTCAGGCTGTATACAGTTGCTTCATGAATAAATTTGTTAAATTCACAATATCTGAAGGTTTGGGCTTATATCTAACCGAGAAGCAGGATTTCAGCAAGAGTAAATCTTGACCTAAGCATTAGCTATAATTTTTAGCATCTGTAAGATTACCGGTATACTGTGAGCAAAGTGGTCCGCAAAATAGAGATGTCGCGGACCATTTGGGTCCGTAAAACAGATTTGTCGCCGACCATGGTCCGTTGGTCCGGTCCGGTCCGTTTTTTAGGGGTAGGGTCTCAAAAGCGGACGGACGGACGGACCCGCCCCGCCCGAAAAAGGACGGACGGACGGACTGATGCGGACCCGACAGGACCATAAATATCCATGTAAAGGACAATCATTCGTGGATAGTCTGTCTACAAGACACTTCTATACTTGGACAATAAATTTATGCAGGTATTAAATATGCTAGGACCAATAGAAGAGGTCATATTAGCGAAAATGTAACTTTATCAATGCAAAATTGCTACTACAGGCTGCATGAAGCATCACAATACTGAACTATCACTTGAATTCTATTTGTTATTCTTAATAGGAGCTCAGTGACACCATTTTAATGATTTTTCTATATTATTTGGTGTAAGTCTAATAATAAACATAGTGAAATTTTATGATTAATTTTATCAGCTATTGCATGCAACACTATACTGAGATACTG
>NW_003558189.1:0-1168 GCF_000090795.2 Amphimedon queenslandica
TGGAGACGAAGGCACTGTAGTTTTTTGTTGGTGAGTAAAAGTTCAGTAAGTGAATGTGCACTATCTGAAGTGATGCCAGGATTCCCATTAAGATGCAAGTTTTTGAGTTGTTTGTTATATAGCAGTGATTCTGCTAGTTCAATGACTCCATCATCACTGATTGAACCATTTGTTATGACTAGAGTTGTTAATGATTTGCTGGTTGACAGTTGAGAAGAGAATGAGAAAATATCAGCACGAGTTAATAACAAAAAGTAAATACAAAGTTTATTTATTGTTCCTTTATCCAATATAATTGGTACTAGGAACTTGATACTGTCAAATGATGAGTAACTGAGTATAACACTCTTATCTGTATCCTTTAGTTTACTGATTAACTTCTCACATTGACCTGATGATGGATTAGTGAGATCATAGATTTTATTCTCGAGCTCAAGATAGAGCACACAGCAAGCGTAGGAGGCTAGATGATGATGCCAATGTAGACCTAGATGATACCTCAACTACTAGCGTAAGTCTGGAAGAGTCAGAGAATGGCAGCAAGGAATGTCAGACAGATTTGCTTATGTCCAATTTAAATCAGCATGATCAAGCTAGAAATAAGTGTGCTCAAGAAAGCTCATCATGACACTCATCATGCATGTATGATTTTGTTCATCAAGACTTGTGTCAGAAATCATCACTTAGTCCATTTCAACAGCTATTGATGGTACTAATGCGACTAAGGAAGAACCTCCAATTTGATGATCTTCCTTATAGATTTGCTACTCACAAGACTACCATCTCTCACTTATTTAATCAACTGATTGAGATTTTGTACATTAAGCTAAAGTTTCTCATTGTATGACCTGATTGTGACACTCTACTATTAACAATGCCAATGTGCTTTCGGAAATACAGTCCAAACTGTGCAATAGTCATAGATTGCTTTGAGATATTCATTGAAAAACCTTCAAACTTGATGGCAAGTGCACAGACCTTCTCATTATACAAACATCATAACACCATGAAGTACTTGATTGGTATAACACTGCACAAGGCACTGTGTCATTCATCTTGAAAGGTTGGGGTGGGAGAGTGAGTGATAGATACATCACTGAGAACATTGGATTGTTAAATCATTTACTCCCTGGTGATACAATTCTCACTGATAGAGGATTTGACATTC
>NW_003558190.1:0-1168 GCF_000090795.2 Amphimedon queenslandica
GAAGTCCCTCACTTATAGAAAACAGTGGTTTCTCAGTTTCCTTATGGCCCCATGATCGACAATCGTCTTATTCTAATCGCCTTAAAAAAATTTGTGACACGTTAATGAGTTCTTGTCCTACTCAGCTAAAATTAATTTGTGGGAGAAATATCGGGGAATTATATCCAATATCAAAAGCAGTTTTTTCTCCGGATTCTGATGCTCTAACACCATTGTCACAAGTTTTACAAAATGCCAGAATACGTCTTACAGCTCTTTCTAGTTTGCATAAAGCAGCTGCTCCTGGTAATACAGCAGTAAATAGTAATATGCTTCATGAAGTTAACGAAATTGTAGATGAATATTTAAATCCTTGTGTCATGATGTTAGGGGGTTTTATGGAACAACAAATTAGAGTTCCTTTAGTTAACAGTCCTCTCGATACTGCTAAAGCACTTAGAATGGCAGAAAATTTTGGTGCAATCGGTGTGTGGGCATTGTTTTCACTTAATAATGATGACATTAAATATATATTGTCATCAAGAAAGAACGAAACACTTGTGATTCAAATTGCTAAGTTTATTGAAGGTACATTTAGTGAAAGCATTGCCAGAAAACGACATGATGTTGAACCAACAAGCTACAATGCAAAGCTACAGTTTCTATTAGAGTTAGGACTAAACAGAACAATCACATGCAGCAATGATTACATCAGCTATTCACTAGAGAGAGAATTAGTCAGTATTTGCAAGGAGCAGGGCATTTCCACTTCAACCAGTGTTGGCTCTGTCATTGATAATTGGAGTACTCGATTTAAAGACACTGGCCTAGCTCTTGTTCCTGATGCCTACCGTCCTCTTCTAGCTCGCTGGTTGATTTGGTCCTTAAACATTCATCAATTACGAGAAGGATTAGCTAGTTATACTACAGTTGGTGTTATTGGCCTTGTTAATTCTGGGAAATCAACTCTTGTTAATAAAGTTTTTAACGTTGAGGTATTAGTCTAGTATATAAATGTGATTATTTTTTAAATTTTTTATAGACTGTACAAGGCACAAGTCAAGGAGCTCGTACTACAGTCCCTTTTATATATAATTTAGACTCGTCAGTGGAAGGATTGAGTATTATCGATTTTCCTGGAGTTGATGATAGAGATGAGTCTATTGGTGGTCTGGCTAAATTACTTGTA
>NW_003558191.1:0-1168 GCF_000090795.2 Amphimedon queenslandica
GCTAATGGTGTGGTACTATCTATCACACTCTTCTGTCAGAGAAAGTCCTTGGAACAACCATCAACAGTATTCTTTACTTCTCTCTTACTGGCGCATCTTATATTGAATCTACTCTACCTTCCTTTAGCTATCATTGCATTAGCTTTTGGTACGTTGATCTTTGGTAGTACTTATCAGGAGAAGAGAGGGACATGTTCCTTTGTTGATTTTACTTTTTGGTGGATGGTACTAGTCATATCCATCACACTAGCTGCTATATCATTTGATCGGTTTCTCTTTATTGTCAAACCACGTCTTCACAAGAGGTTCATGAGATTTGGGGTAGCACTGACCCTTTCCATTGCTATCTGGATACTGCCTGCTATTATTCATCCCTTTTGGTTTTGCTTTTATAGTGATATTTGTCTTTCATCAACTGTTGACATTGGCTTTGTTGTCTATATTACTCTTTTATTAGCTATTGTACTTATGATTATATTTTTCACTTCTTTGTGGACCTTTTGTTTCACTAGAAGGTTCTTCAAAGATCAGTCAGTGATAGCAGGAGAGAGTGTGTATGCCTTAAAAAAGAAGAGACTCTTTGGAATGTTTGGATGCATGTTACTCATCAATGGGATATGCCTTGCACCTGGCGTCCTCTACTTCCTACTTCATCTGTTTATTGACTTACCAATATGGCTTAACTTATTTGTTACTATTTGCTTCCTCTTCGTTACAATAGCTAATCCTGTTATGCAGTCATACTTCAGGCCTGAGATAAAGAGTTTTCTTACTTCACGTTGCCCACTTCTCTTTGCTTGTGTTTGCTCCTAAGACTCACAAATTGCATGTTTATTTATTATTATGTCCTTTTGTTATACTTTTGTTGTAATTATTTTTACATTTCATCAGTATATGTATAATCATGACATTATTTGTACTCTGTGCCTTTGACACCTGTTCAAGAATGTGAAACATTTAAGGAGTGAGCATTCCCAATTTCATATAGCACATAATAAATGCTTGGTGGTCTCTTTATATAAGGCCTTGTGTAAACCAAGACACTTTATTTAATGCCTGCTCTCTTCCTATGTGAGTAACTGATAATGCTATACAATTCAAATCACCCGATTCATGCTTGTTACTAGCACTATAGCTGTCATTAAATCATCATGTTTACAGAATAGTG
>NW_003558192.1:0-1168 GCF_000090795.2 Amphimedon queenslandica
ACAGGCGTGGCTGATATACCGTATAAACTCTTATTATAAGAATCACAATAGGTGTACACCCAAACCATAGATATACTACACAGACCGGGATTGGAAACTTCCCCGTTTTAATTTTATTCCGTGTATGATCCGTGTTGTCGTTGCTATGGTTATTATTACAGTTTATTAATAGTTATTAATGAATAAAATGGCCATCGGTGAACTTTTTCTCTTTTGTGCAGTGTTCTCCAGCCTCTCTTGCATCTCATAAAACAAGGAAGAAGCTGAACTGCTGGTGGAAGTTAATGATGACCTTTCTATACCTTCTGCATCTACAAAAATTACTTAAATCATGGAATAGTAAATGGAAAGAGCTTGCATGTTGTGTATCTCGTGACATTTGCCTTTAATTGATTTTAGCATGATTATAAACAACTAGAATCATTAAACTATGCTATTCCACTAGTGGAAGGATTTCTTCATCATATGCAAGTATCAAACAATAGGTCCGATGATGAGATCAAAAGAACGAGTCCCACAAAGTACAGCACCTCGATTTTACATTTTCTGGTTTTATTGCTCTTTTCGGTAGAATAAATCAACCAAAAATAGTCTGTTCCGCTGTAGCTACATGTGCTGGTTGCTTTTAAATGATCAGTGAACTGCCTAACATCTTACAGTCCAAGCATTAGTCCCACAAAGTTTTGCGCAGGTTCAAACTTTTTCGCCATTGAAATGTTAGCAGCAGCTGCTAGTTAGCCTAGTTATTAACAACAAGGATGGGTCATTAATAAGTAATGCGCTCACGTGATCTGTTTCCAATCCCGGTCTGTGTATTAAATCTATGGTGATATATATAGCCCATGGTTTTTTCTGAAAAATGACTCCAAAATCACCCTCAATTTTTATTACATTTTCTGATACATATTGATGTTCTTACGCTATGTAGAAGTTTGAGCCGATTCCAACTTAAACTTTTCGAGTTACGGCCATTTAAAAATGAGTCAATTTTAAAATAATTCAAACTCACAGAGTATTCGATGATATTGTGAGAGATTGCCTCTACCCATAAATGTCTCTCTTGCTCTGATGGTGCTATCATGTAGAAGGTCCTTGAAGCATCCTCCGGATTACTAAAGGCCAGATTCAAACTGGAGAAGGCATCAACTGCTCCTTCAGAAGCAAGAAG
>NW_003558193.1:0-1168 GCF_000090795.2 Amphimedon queenslandica
GATACATATTGATGCACTTATGCTGTATAGCAAGTTTGAGCTGATTCCAACTTCAATTTTTCGAGTTACAGCCATTTAAAAAAACGCCAAAATTATGAAAAATACCCAAGGCTATAGCCCATGGTTTTTTCCAAAAAATGGCTCCCAAATTTTTATTACATTTTATACCTGATATATATACATGTGTACCTCTTAGATAAATGCTCTGTCATTGGAAGATAAAGAATTACCAGAATTAACTGAAGAGGAGCTGTCACTGCTGAACAAGAAGGATGTTGAATATCAGATCACAATGCTTGAAGAGGAACTGAAGCAGATGTCACCTAACATGGCTGCCATTGAAGAATTTAAACGAAAGGTCATTAATATGCGACCACTTTTAATTACATGCACTGCCTGTATTTCATCAAGGGGCTGTTAAAAATAGTGTCGCCATTATTAAAGGAATAATTTTAATAATTTTTTTAATTGTAGGAAGCTTTGTACAGCGAGCGATTACAGGAGCTGACTGACGTTACGAAAGAGAGAGACCAAGTGAGAGGAGAGTATGAAGGATTGAGGAGCAAGCGACTGGACGAATTCATGTCTGGATTCACCATTATATCAATAAAACTGAAGGAAATGTATCAGGTCAGAGAAGAAGTGTATTTACTAGTATTTGCTGTAGTACAGCTGGAAATGTTGGAAAGTGCCAGCCTCATTTTAAGGCTGTGTGTTTGATTATTTTTTGGAAGCTACAAAATTTAGCCACCCTTAAAAATTCCCAAGTATATACATGTACAATCATACATGTATGTTTTCTACCTTCCTTTATTTTATTATTTTTTCTTCTGCTCCTTCTCTCTTCAGATGATTACGCTAGGAGGTGATGCTGAGTTAGAACTGGTTGATAGTATGGATCCGTTCTCAGAGGGTATCGTGTTGAGTGTCAGACCTCCTCGGAAGAGCTGGAAGAACATCTCAAACCTTTCCGGAGGAGAGAAAACACTCAGTTCTCTAGCACTAGTAATATAATGATATAGTCATCATACTCTTGTCAAGGGAGTTTTTATGTAGTTTTTATTTCTTATTTTTCTTCTCTCCCTCTCTCTCGTAAGGTTTTTGCTCTTCATCATTACAAGCCGAGTCCTTTATATGTTATGGACGAGATAGATGCTGCTTTGGACTT
>NW_003558194.1:0-1168 GCF_000090795.2 Amphimedon queenslandica
GAATCCTTTCTCTGCTTGAATCCTTCCTCTTCAATTTCTTCCTGAAGTCCCTGGTATCTTCCAAAAGAAAGGTTCTAACAATGAGGCACAGGCGTGAGGCAGTCATAGTAAAGTTTCCAAAATCTGTTCCAAAAATATGAGCAGTACTGCCATCATCATTTTCTGCATTGATTAGAGGCAGTTTTAAAATGATACCTAGAGCTCCACAAGATCTAGTGAGATATAGGCCTCGAGAATTGTACGAAGCACGTACAGCTACATTATTGAGGAAATTTTTTACAATTTTAAATTGTATCGACAAATACATTCCAGCTATGAGCTCCCCTAATTTGTCTGGATGCATCGATTGCCTTTCCGCTTGTAATTTTGCTTCAATAGAATCATTTTCTGACGAAAAATCAAGCTCTTCTTGACTGTCAGTTTTGATCAGTCGATTCACTTTTTTTATGACATCAGGGGTGCCTCTAAAATAATAAATTGTGAAATATGATGAATTCAGCCCGCTATATCTACTCTGGTGATAATTGAATGATAGCGCTCTCTCAGCAGTGTAATCGAAATCCTTTGCGAAATAAAATGTGTTCAGTGAATTGGCAAGTCTTCGTGTCCAAACATTTTCAGAGAACTGGTGGCCAGTGCCAAAGAACTTATCTGGCACAAAGAAAGGTGACTCAGTTGGGCATGGTGTTAGGTTACTATGATCGCGGAAAGTCTGGTGATCTTTAAATTCTTCTTCATATAACAAATTATCATTATCATGTAGATAAGGTAAAAAAGTATAGCAGAAATTACATGAGTGTGGGATGTCCAATTTTCCCATTTTAAAGTCACTTGGAATTGCAGTTTCAAAATCCTTCAATGTCATACTGGAACAACTGGCATGATTTTTATGCTCAAAAATAAAAAGTTTAGCACCGACACTGACACAATTAAAACGATAACTTTTGTAAGAGTATGGTTTCTCTGTTTTCATCACTGCAGTTAACTTTGCTAAATCTCCTGACATTAGCTTTGCCATTCTATGCTTTTTTGGCAGTGTGTAAGACTTCATTCCTGGAGCAACGTAGACTTTATGATAAAAGACAGCTCGTAATCCAAGATAGAGAAGGAAGCTGTTAGCTTGCTGGAGAGGAACCTATAGTTATAAGGTGGAAATAATTTGTTAGTC
>NW_003558195.1:0-1167 GCF_000090795.2 Amphimedon queenslandica
TAGTACATGAACATGCATAACTACATTATTTACTGCACCTCTGATCCTCTGTATAACATACTCCTTAATATCTAATGAAATTAAACACAAAGAATTATCATAATAACAACATTTACTAATAATAACTCACAATATACTTACTTCAGTAGTCATGACAATACACGATGCTGTTGGATTAATGGTAGTGTCTCCGGTCATTAGTCCGACGTCTTTAAACTCCTCATACATCTCTCTGTACTTCTGGTTACTCAAAGCCTTCAACGGTGTAGTATAAATGACACGTTGACGATCCCTCAGTGATACAGCGATGGCATACTCTGCTACAACAGTCTTCCCTGCTGAGGTGTGGGCTGAGACTAGGACTGACTGGTTGTTCTCAATACATTGGACGGCTTTCCTCTGGAAACTATCCAATTTAAACGGATACTCCTAAAAGGGACACATAATCAAAGCTACAGACATTGTTTAAATTTGTATGTACATGTACATGTACATGTACATGTAGTACATTGTATAGTTCAGATACATGTACAAGTAGATGTAGAAGCTAGTATAGAATTAAGTACACATGTGAATAGCAGCATTGCAGGTACAACTGTAGTAGCATAATTCATTTATTTCACTTAGTAGGATTACACATACAATACACACACGTACATATACATACATATACATGTACGTGTACATATGTAAGTTATTTATAACTTTAAGAGTAGCACATGTGACATACTTTCGCAGGTTTTTCGTTCAGCGGTTTCAAAGACTCAAACTTGTAATTTGCAGGAACAGAAACCTTGAAAAAGAGCAAATGAAAAAACATTGTTAAATACATGTATACACGTGCTCAAAAGTTAAAACTAAAAAGCTGATTCACTAGTTATTTCTTCAATAATAATCGTCATGCTGAGAATCACCTTACTTCATGTGTGCAGGTGTCTTCAGTATCAATGTTGACAATAATAGCTGGTTCACCAAAAAACGGAACCTTCTTTGTACCTTCAAGCTCAGTCCTAACAAAGACTAATATATAATGGACATTCCTTTTACACACGTACATGTACATGTATATATACTGTATATTTGAGAGCACTTAATTTTGGTGATTTTACTATTAAAAATGCACTCAGTGGTTTTTAATTTGGCAATTTTGGTACACGTGTGCATAAG
>NW_003558196.1:0-1167 GCF_000090795.2 Amphimedon queenslandica
TAGCAGATAAAATAAGTTCCTTTGATAGATGCAAAGGGAATGAGCATGTGATTGTGTAAGAGTTGCCTTCTCTAATAACAACTACTTTAACATATTGGTCAAGCTTTGTAAAAGCAGTTGCCAATAATAACCTCACATCTTCCAAGGTGCTATTTTTAATGCTCCGGTCAACATAAAATAAAGCTGTTTCAGACTGAAGAAGAGATCCATTAAAAAATTTTGCATCAAGAAATCGATGCAGCTTCATGTAATTAAAATCACTGATATATTTGTTGTATTGTTCAATTATTTGTTTAGCTTCTTCATTTTTCCATGAATCGGCCACAACACTTTCCAATAGACCAATATTAATTAATGTACATTCATCAGCAATCATGTCAAAGATGTCTTTTATACTTTCACATTGGGATGGCAATTTACAATACCCATAACCACGTCGCAAAAAAGTTTGTAACTCTGCTAGGGAAGGAGTATCACTTGCAATAACTTTATCTATAGCATCAAAGGTAGCTGCATATACCATTCTCACTTTTGTAAAATTCACAATGTCCAAATGAATGCCTATTATTTGATATCATACTATGCCATGCATAGAGCTACTCACCCTTTTCTGCAGTGATTTTATAATCTTCATTGGTGCATTCTTCTTCTGTATAGAAGAGTATAATATAACACAATTCAAACCCTCTTTAACTTACTGAATTCTTTGTATTCATTCATTATAGCTTTCCCTACTTTCTCAGTTCTATCTGACCTTTGAAGAATATCTGCAAAAGTTTTGAGATGTTGGTCATTTTGACAAACGGTTTTTTTAACATCTTTGAGCAGCTTTTCTCCACTTGACCATATTCTTTTACTTATTATATTTTCTGAGTGCAATAAATATGATAAACAAAGTAAGTTTCTTTGAAGAGTGGGGTCAGATGTATATCGATCCAGAATCTCACAAGCAGGATGCTCTAAAAAACAAATATAAATTTAACAGATACTTTTCAGTTTAAAAGCTCACTCTCTCTGTCAATTCCATTAGCTGTGGTGATTTCCCCAATATCTCTCATAGCAACTATCAATGAGAACCAAGTGGGACTCTTGGGCCCATCAGCTTGTGACAACCAGGAATTCAAGCATTCTTGCAAGCAGCGATCCACATTATGATAATCTTCCTCG